>NW_028289093.1:5000-226222 GCF_059628265.1 Tinamus guttatus | reverse complement strand
TAATTGCAGGTCAGCTTTACTGTTTTTAAGTAGGAAAGGATAGTGAGATCAAGGTTTCCAGTTTTTTTAATTTAGACACAGAACTAATATATTGTTCTAAATCTAATCTGACCCCTGAAAAGGGAAAGAGTGTTTGAAATTTCTGGCTTGATATAGTCACAATTTCTTATTCATATTGCCACTGTATTTATTCCAGGTGACAGCTCCACAAGACAGGGAGAGATCTTCATTTTGTTGGAAATTCTAGAATATTCAAATAATATAATCAACTAATTACACATCATTAATTTTTGTATATATTAATTGACTCTTTCAAAATACTTTCAATAATTCTAGGCAGGTAGGAAGCCTGGGGAGCCTCAGAGCTAAGATTTACAAAGTTTTTGGACACTGCCAAGCTTTCAGGATCAAGCAGGCTTACCTAAAGAAACTGAGCCTCAAAACACTGGAGTCTAAAGTCATTGAGAAGGGAGCCAGTGAAAAGGGGTTCAGCAATGCTGAAATCCCAAGGAACTTAAACTAAAAGCTGCAAGGCATCTGGGCAGTTTTCTGTTAGTGGTTAGCTTCTGTTGGAAATATTCCTTGAAAGATTTTAATTTTAATGAACTGGCATTCTTGTCATGATGACACAGTCTGTCATCCAGCCCACAAGTCTGTAGTCCAGCCAACCACAGCGCATTTTGAAAATGGAGTTAAAATTCATCCACCTGATGAAAATAGCAACAGAAATTCCACAAACTAGCTGCAATTAGATTTGCCCTTAATAATGAGACATACATCAAAAAATAGCATGGTAAATAAGAAAAATAAAGTGTGGATCAATTATTTTTTTAAAAAAATATTAAAATGAGAAGTTATGTTTTATTCCCCTTTCCCCAGTCTTGCTCTTTCCACAGAGCAATATGTCAAAATGATGGATGAGCTTCCATGTCCCACAGTTTGTTCTCCATAGTATTAATGGCAACCCATTAGATTGAGGTAAAATTTTTCAAAGTAGTGCACAGGGATTATATTATGCAACTCCCTCTAAAATCACTGGGAGCCTAGATGCTAAACCGTTCTCACCCAGCTTTGAAAATGTACCTCTAAAGTATTTTCCATTCATCTGGACTTGAATTAGCTGGATGGTTCATCATATTTTATTTCTTAAATATTATGGTTATACTTTGACTACCAATATATATGTATTTAAATCAGGTAAGTGTATTTTGAAATCTCAAAGCAAACTCCCTTTCCATTTTTCATGTAATAAGCTAACAAATATACAGAATATATATTTTTCATTAATTATATCAAATAATTACCTTATTACAAAATAAATGGCAGAGAAATTGCAGTCATAGAAGGGACAACTGTTCATTTATTATGCATGAATTGCTAACTTCTAAATAAAATAGTCATAATAAGCTAATGTGAAACCTTGATAAATTAATAAAACTAATAGATATTAATTGTAATGTCACATGAATCACTATTGCTAATTTTGAAAAATTAGTGTATCAGGCCAAAATGAAAATGTTATTATTTTGAATATCTGTGTGTGAAAAGATCACCAAGATTAGCTTAAACAAGGATTGTAGGCAATACTAAAATTGAAGAATGAAAGTGATAGTCTCAAATTGTAAGTAATAGAGCTGGGCAGGTACATAGATTTGAATAAAGCCCTTAAATGTATTGAGGACACATCAACCAATGTAGATATAAGTGGTCATGGAAAATGAAGCCTACGAGCACTCTAGTTTCTCACTTAGAGGTGTTTATTTGACTATTGTTATCAGTGTGTGACTGGCACTGATGGGTTACTTGAGTACCTTGTGAGAAATGATCTATTTATACACATCCGTGTCTTGTAAACACATTTCTTTTTAATAAATATAAGCCTAAGAGGTGCTTTGCAAAACCCATGCATGACTGAAACATAAAGAGTAAAAGTATAGAACATGTGCAGGACCAGAAGACACTCTTTTCCCTACCTGTCTTCTTTTGCTGACTTAGCCTTGAACTATTCTTGAATATATTTTAAAAATAAGGTTTTTCTTGGCATTTAGCTATATTCAGGAGGAAGATGGATGTCAACAAGTTCAACTAAATTGATCTGTCTACTTTAGATCCAGGAATGACTCCCAGCGAAAGTCAGGATTTAAACAGCCTTATAGTTAGAGGTCTGGAATTCTAATCTGCGTCCAGAATTTATGAGTTGCATGGGTTTTTCTTTTGTTTGTTGTTGCTTGCTTACTTACTTTGTCTTTTTGCTGTGATTTCTAAATTGAAGATTATATGAGATAAATACAAAAAGACACCATCTGTCTCCTATGTTCCATGGAGAAACACATATAGAATAAAATACTATTATGAATGCAACTTCAGAGGACCAGATTTCATAAAAAAAGGCAGAACTATTTCTCCAGTCATCAAGAGGGGATCATATACATTCTAAAATCAAGGAACATCTAAATTCTTAATAATGTAAAATCCATCTATATTCTGAAAAAAAAAATCAATAGAATTAAAGGAAAGGAAAGCCAGAGGAAAAACAGAAACACCATTCCAATTTGTCACAGCTAGAGGCAAACATGAAGCTGACAAAACAAGGGCCCAAGGAATCCATTAAAGAGTCAAATGCCAGAAAGAATCATTTTCAGATTTCCTTGCCTATGTTTCTATGATTACCATACTCAGAGGAAGGGGAATATGATAGTCAGCATCAAAAAAAACAACAAAACAAAACAAAAACAAAACAAAAAACATGCTAAATGCTCTAATGCAACCGTGTTTTAAAGGCTATAGAAACCTGAGGGAGAAGTCAGCATGCAATACCTATAGCAAATGTAAGCTTGTTCAGTTCAAACAGTAGATTCACGCAGCTGCAAAAGGTTGCATGGCTCATGGAGATGATCTAAGCTGTACTCATGCTAAGGAAATGCATTGACAGCCTAAGGCTAAATTACTTACACCGCCTCCTGCTCTCCTCCTACTCCTGTCTCACTGCAGTTCTTGCTGTTTAGTTTTTAAGAAGCGAAAATAGATAGGTCCAGCCGCACACATTTTGACATCTGACATATTTTTTCACCTGCCATTCTCCCCATTCGTAATAGTTCTTCATCCAGTTTCCTCTAACCCTGCCTCAAAACCAGGAATTTGAAGCTTTCTTCTGGGGGAAGCAGGAGTTATTGAGATGTCTTGCTATAGTCTTACATTAAAGCTGCAGAGTGTTATTGTCTTCTCCCCTTCACTTGAAAGACTCCAAGGGAACAGGAATCAGGATGGAAAAGCCCAGTCTCCTAAGACAGACGCAAACATCAGGATCGCAACTGCCCCTTACATGTATAATATGGTTTTTGCAGGCAGAGAAAGAGGTGAGAGATATGCCAGAAGAAATCCTCAGAAATGTTCGTATACAGCAGTGCTATAACATACCGTAAAGCATGAGCAACTAACACTGTTACGTAAACGAATGTCTCCTTCACTCCAGTTTAAGAGTAACCTGACATGGGATCCAGTAATATCAAAGGTGCTAGTCATTATCCACTTGCAAAGAAGGCCATCTTTAAGTGTAGTGTAAATAGTAGAGTCACTGATTACATATTTCTGGCTAGCAAAATCATTTGTCAGTCATTTTGTTTCACCACCTCTGTGTCTGCTCTCTAGCCATTGCTTACACATATATACTTCTTGGGTTAGAGTCTGTTACTCAAACAAAATTATTCTGCTCTTTGTATTCATTCACCTTATTATGGATTTTGTTCATTTTATTCAGGCAAGATGATTCCTGCTCATGTGTAACACCATTTAACTTGTCTGACCTATGCAATGGATCTCATTTTAGGGGATATTTACATGACAAGAAGACAATTCAGCAACAAGGAGGAGGCAAAACACTTTTTTCTGCAGATTTCAAATTCAAGTCTGTGAGGACAGACATATTGGAAATATGTCAGGAGCCAGCTGGTCTTTCAAATTATTTTCCCTAGATTTCTGCTTGGATGACACTGAAAAAAAAAAAAAAAAAAAAAAAAAAAAAAAAGTCGTTGGTTTTAATTTAGTTGAACATGCTTCTTTTCCAATACGTTCTTCTTTTTTATAAGCCTGTATGTCCCATCTCTCAGCTACTTTTTGTTCTATTTACTTGATGATGAAAGGATAAAAAAACATTTTTTTGGTAGGTGACGGGGTGTTTACTGCCCTTTAGAATGACTGTTTTTGTGCTATAGAATATAATAGCAACACAACACCTGCACTATATTTCCTCGCACTCTGGAGACAAATGTTGTGCTCCATGAACTGTTTTTTTTCCATTCCCACTTTCACATTAGTTTTAGTAATTTGAAACTCTCTCTGGTTAACTGCAGCAAGTGGCCATCCCCTTGTCTTTCCTTCAGAAAATCTACTTGTAAGTGGACAGTAGATGACACTCAATTATTTGATAAGAGAAGGGTGGAGGAGCTATAGTTGACCACAATTCATCCAATGAATTTGGTTATACTGTGTGAGTGGTCACACTTTGCACATTATCAGAGAAACATCAAACATAGTCAAGAAGTACCATGCACTGAGAAAGCTAATACAGAACAACCTGGAGGCCTTCATATTCTTTAGGATCTGTTCCACTTATAGTGGCTCTATTCCAAAGGAACACTCCAGGTCCCCAAGCGAACTTTATTTCCCCACCAGGAATTCACCACTGGGGAAAGGACAGGGATGCTGCACAGCTAAAACTGTGTCAACAGCTGTTCTCCTAGCATCTAGAAAAATAAAATAGATAAAATAATAAAATAAAATAAAATAAAATAAAATAAAATAAAATAAAATAAAATAAAATAAAATAAAATAAAATAAAATAAAATAAAATAAAACAAAACAAAATATTGGCTTAGTACCAAGTTATTTCAATTTATATATAGGTTCCATATTAACTAACTAGTGTAATGACATTGAAATATGCAAAATCAGTTTCATCAACCCATGAATAACACAGAAAAAGCTTTTGGCAAATGCAGAACAATTCTAAAACTTACAAAAAAACAGTATTATAGAAAGTAATATTTTCTAAGAAAACTTTCTTTACATCACCTCTGCACGCTACAGAAAAAAAGCTGTCTTTGTCCCAGGTGAAGTATCCAGAGATACTTGGAATCAGATAACAAAATGGATAATGTCAAGTATTTTTCTCTATTTTTCCAAAGAACAGGTAAGGCGAAAAGTATTCAGGACATTTTGATGCCTCCATACAGATGAATTATAAACATAAGAGAGTATAGTTTTTAAAACATAGATTCACATCTGTCTGCCAGTCAATTTTTATGAGTCTTTAAACATTTCTTAAAAACCTGCAATCTTTCCCACCCTGAAACAAAGATCAAATAAGCCATCCAATTAATGGCATATTCTAAACTGAAGACTATATACACAGTCATAAGTTATGTAGGACTTACAACCATTGACTTATTCTTTAGGAACTTTAATATTTCCCTCCTTATTATTGGCTAGCTTGCCTTTAATTCTATGTAATACAGAAAGAATACGCAAATCTACTGTCTCTGCTGACTTCCCACCCTGTATTCCTTCAGAGGCTCCTATTGACTTGACTTGAAATTACAGCTCAGCTAGTATTCCAGAGTTTTCCTGAGAGGAAAAAATATGCTTATTTTTGTGATAGGGACCCTTTATTGTGAAATGTCACAAGCACTGACAAACTCGTGCCCCCTTTAAATAATGGGGAGAATTTGTTTGTGTCAAAATATAGAGAGGATGAAACAGCACATATGGAACTAGGCACAATAGCCTAGTAACACTGGAATAGCATCCTCGACTATTTCCTTGCTTTTATCCATCAGCTCGTCAGCTTCCATTACTGAAATGCTATTAAAATAAATGTCCCCTTCCCTACTTCTTTTTTTTCCCACCAAATAGAATGATAGTTCTCATACAGAAAGAGATGAGTCACTCTCAGACTTTGAGCCGTATTTGTATCTCAAACTGTGCCTTTTGTATACAAAAATTACAACTGAAAAGATCTGAGAATACGTTTCTAAAACAGGACACGGGTGTAGCTTATGTAGCTCCATTTACTATAATTCACTTGCATCCCTTTATACATGGTGCCCTTCTTGGAATCATAAGGTATGCAGCGGGAAAACTTAGCTCTTTTCACAATGGGACATATCTGATCTGCCAAAATGACATGATACTATTGCATTAGTAAGATGAAAGGCTTTTATCCTACTCAGAGACACACATAGTATAGTCATTTCAATGGATGAAATGTCAAACTGCTTGGAAGTATCAGTTGTGACATATAGACAAGTAATTGCCTTGGGAAGCTCTAAGGTAGTGAGTCTAAGATACATGAGAATGCAGAGCTGACTAATGCAGATGTTGCATTTTACACCTATTAGGGAAAAAAAATCTAGCAGCTTCTGTGAGAAATAAAGTAATACTGTAGCTGTTTAAAAACTAAAATCCCTTCACATTTAATCAGAGACCCTCCTCACACTCATCCTCATGAGATTGGTTCCACTGGTAAATATTTAATCAGTTACTATGGATACGTCAGTCCCCATTCTTGCATAGTCTTTTGACTGACCAAGAGAACACAGTTGTGTTACATATGACATAGACCAGTGTATTACATTTTCATAATAGGGGTAAAAAATAACAAGATTTTAAAATTTAAATTAATATTTCCTAAAATATTCCTAAAATATTCCTAAAAATATTTTACTGAAATAAATTTTAAACATGAATATTTAAAATGAAAAAAAGCCTAGCTGCAAGATATAAATATACAGAAGATATTTTCCATGAAATCTTAAATACTCTACATCTTTATTCTAAAACTTGGGCTGATGTATTATTGAGTTTTAAAACATATGCTCATTAACCTCATATAGATTTAGGCATAGCTGAGTGTTAATACTGGTATCTGTAATGCTGCCTTTTTATCCAAAGGTTGCTTTGCTTATGATCTTTCTGCAAAGAATCAGTGCCCTAAGATTGCCTTAATTTCTCCAATTTGAAGACCTCATGCTAGACACTATGGTAGAAATCAATACAGTTTTTATAAAATGCCTGACTGATTAACTTTTGTTGACCTATGATAGAAATGTCAGACTTGTTTTTTTTACCTCTCCCCTTGTAATCAACAATCTCTAATGAATGAGCATAACAAATGCTAAGATGCAAGTACAAAAGATCATTTGTTTCAAGATTATCAGATCAAAAGGGCACTGAACTGGTTGAAACTCTATGAAAAAGGTTAATGACCTCTTGGTAACCTTTGACATACTAGGAAAAAATGTATATAAAAAAAAAGCATAGGAATTTTTTAAACATTCTAATTAAATAGGAATATTATCTGTGAATATTATACAGTGATAAATCTTTTTGTTTATATTTTCTTTGCAGTACACTTTTTATTACGAAATCTACATAGATAAAATGTAATATTTATACTGATAAGTCTCTAGAATTCAGGAGTTTATAAAATAACAACTGTATATTCAATTTTAATTTTATCAGTTATGTTATGAAGAACTATTTAATGCTCGTAAAACAGTACCAGTCATGATCACGGCTAAGTTATAATAATTTTATTACATTCTTCGGCTGACTGCAGTTGTAAGTCAAACGAAAATCATCTCTGAAGAGCACATTCTGAATATTAATCAGCATAAATAATGCAAGTTTAGTATTATAATGATTCAAAACAAACAGTCCCCCACAAGGAATTTCTTAAAATTAATTCTATCAAAATGTTCAGACTAGGAGTACCCGACGTCATAAGACTTTATCTACCTACTTCTTAGATAGAAGAAGCCTTTATCCTCTACAAAATATGATTCTAGCTAGTCATTTATTTAATTTGTGACACATATTAAAGTTAAATGGCAGGGATATGACCATCAGTTTTGTATCCTCTTACCATTCCAGTGTTTAAAACCTTTTTTTGTGTGGGTGTGTGTGAAGAAGAGATATAAACTTTCCTGCACTTTTAATAGTTTAATCACAGTAAAATCTAAGTCCCAGCTACAGACAACTCAGAAAAATCCATTCTTAGATAAATAACAGCAAAAGAATGAACCAAGATTTGGAAAGGTTTCAAATATTGTCCTAAATTAAGCCACTGCAAATCAGATCAAACAAGATCAACCAAATCTGATCAGTCAGAGCTGCTAAATCAATAACCTTGGTACCACTGCTAAATTAATTTCCATCAAACCACACTACAGGCCTACTTCGGCTGAAATCAGGAGGTAAAGTTTCCTGAGCTGGTAGGACAAGATCATCAAGGCTTTCCAAAAGTACCACCTAGGGGAAAGACCAGTTCCTACAACATTATTTTCCCAGATTATCTAAATGTATGAAGTAGGATGAGGCTATTTGGGTTTCATTCTTCCTTTGAATAAATAATAAACCATTTACATATCCATATTAATAATGTCATTATTTTCCCAATAATTTGTGACTAAGAAATAGCCCCACAGAGACAGAACTTCCAAATATTTCAGTGAAATACAGCCTAACTGACAAGTTCTGCTCAAAGTATCTTCTGTCACTTAGGCACATCTACCTGAAAAACACTGCAGCCCAACAAATTAACATATCACAAGGCTTCACAGCCTGTTATCTAAGCAGCAAAGTCCAAATATCTTTTTTTTTTTCTGTGAAAAGGAAATAATTAATGTGGTTTCTACCCCATCAACCAAGTTCCCAAGCAGCACTTAAGAATACAAATACTTATAGCACGATTGCCACAATCTTATGATAGTTAACACTACTTTTAGAATAAATTTTAAGTACTTTTTTATCTGATTATTATTAACATAATCTCAGCAAAATCTCAGAAGTTACACTGGCAGTTTTTAAAACTTTCATTTTGAAAGTTTTGTATTTGTACATGGGATGTTTCTTATATTTGAAGTAGATAATGCACTGGAATGTAGGATGACACACATGGTGGAGTGATTTATTTTATTTTTCCCTTTTAATTCTGATAATCATGTCATAGAGCTGGATGGGGATGTTGTTATGTGAAGTGATAAAAAGACTGGTCCCCACACACATGAAGGAGAACAGAGGCAGTTTGGCAAATGCGGACAAGCCTCTGATCTGATTCCTCTCCTGACTGTCATAGGAGAGTCATCAGCACGATGGACTGGTGGCAACAGTTATCAAAATAGGGTCAAGGTGACCAGCTCTCCCTGAAGAATGAAGGAGGTTGTCACTTTTGGGTACAAAGACAGGGGTTTGCACATGCCTTATTATGGGATGCTTAGGGAACCAAAGCAGGGAAAAAAGCAGGAGGGTAAAAATGGTTTGAGGACAACCAAGTCAGACAGCTGCTAGGTTACTTGAGTGTCCAAGTTCAGCAACTGCAGGGATCTATGTTACACACATCTACTTATTTCTTACTAATGAAGCTTCATGCTGATCATCCTGCTAAACAGTAGTGACCACTGGTACTGTTTTTGTATGAATGCTGTGTATGTCTGTGCTGATCTGTGTGGCCAGCCAAGTACATATGCTTATATGTGTTGATATACATGTATTTGTGTGTGGGCATATTGGAAATAAACATTCAACTTTGCTACTGTTTGGACCTGGGGCTTGTGACAGTGACAGACAAATTTGTTTAAACTCATCCTTTTTGGAGGAAAGAAGCAGGAACAGTACATAACCATCAATTATGTCATTCAGCATATTTTTTTAGCCTCCATATACAGCTCTGGAATATTAGTCAAGACTCTCTTTCTTCTCTATCTGTTCTGCATGCTTCTTTGTCTCTTTAGCCTTGAAGAAAGGAAGAAAGAAAAATAGTAACCATCTTCCAAGTCTCTTTTTCCCATAGTTCCTGTGGACAAACTCAAGCTTCTTTAAAATCTAGATACTAGTTTTACATGTACACCGTGCTATTCCGACTGGAATCACACTCTGAAGTATCCAAAGTGCTTTATCATATAAGATATAAAGCTGATTACCGGTATCTCCCTCTCCTAGAAGCCAGTCTTCATAAATTATTGTTTATTTAAGAGTATCGATTTTAAATAACCATTATGCATCTGCTCCTTCTGTTCTGCTTTGAGATTCCCTCTTTCTTAAACCTTTCTTCTTATAATACTGCATCTTATCTTTTTTTTTTTTTTTTTTTTTTTTTGTCTCTGAGCCACTACTGTGAGATGCTTTTTGCTATGTTGCACTAGCTCCCCATCGATGTCCCACAAGCTTCCAGAGATCAGTGTATAGTAGAGCATTTTTAACCTAAAGTTCAATGAGATTCTGCACTTTCTGTTATCACTTTGTTTATGAAGAAACTCATTATCCTAATTTCAAAATAATCTTCAAGGAAGATGTTTTAAATAATCTTATTTTGTGAATATATCTAATATATTATGAAATGAAAAAAAAATCATTTAGTAAATAAGAATAATAATAGTCCATAGAGAGAGATAAAAGCACTTCAGGTTCAATGAAGGTAATACAGAAAGAAAATCCCCAAACAGAAAAAGGTTGACTTAAACATTCAATGCATTTTAATGCTTTAGATGAAAGGCTTCTATTTGGCAATCTGCAACTGAACTTCAAAAACTTAGAAAGGGAGGGAACTAAAGTATTTCCAAGGTCATATTTCAAGGGAAGAGAGAGAGTTTAGAGAGTTTATGCTAAGGAAGATGTTGACACTTCAGTCTAAATCCCATTCTGATTAAAGAAATAAAAAAACGAGCTTACGAAAGCACTCTCCATTCAGGTGATTTTGCATGTTCCATGCAAAACATTGTAATTACATAAACTAAACAATCAATAATTTAATTGCATAATCTAAACAACATTATGTACATTTTATGATGTATGTACATAAAACAGATCTTGGAATTAACACCTCCAGAAAAATCTATTGAATAAAAAAGGCTTTTGTTTCAAACAATCTTGTACAACATTAAGTACATCTTACCACCTGGGGCAGACCTTTCAGAAAAATAAAATTTCTATTTTTTTTTCATATATACAACAATTAGAGCAGGACCTGTAACTTTTATAGTACCAACATTATTCTGAGCTCTTGAGAAATAGAATAAAATTCCTAGGTCTCCAAATCTTAAATTTGCAGGGATTTGCAGGGTTATCTATTTATCTCACTGGAAGCCATGAAAACTGCAGAAAGCATGAAAGAATTTATGGTTAGATACTTGTCACTAAGGCTGTTGGTAGGAAAGCAAAGAAAGAGATTTGTTCCTCAGGGACAGAGTATCATTCCCAGAAGGACCAAGTCGGAGTATCCTTTGCATTATCCTCTTGCATGTTTATTGTCTTCTATGCATGATATAATGAATCTGCTACATCGGGAATGGCTAAACTGCTATTTATCCCATTCCACTACTGTACACATATGGAACCACATATAATAATGTTCCTTACCTTTTCCTCTATTTGGGCTTCATCTGCTTTCATTCTAGAAATCAATGGTATTACAACTTTTCTCTGGGATGCCAAAGTTCTTAGCTTTGTTTACTGTTAAGTGATGATCGAACATTACGTTTGCCATTAAATTTTACCTTCTCAGCAGTGCACCATCATCAAAAAAATATTATTATAATTAGGATTCATCTCACCTTAATTTAGACATATAATAGTTGTCTTGCCTCCCTTTATAGTACATGGCGCTTTCATTTGAAAGTGCATCCCATATTAAGACTAGTGTCTGTTCTAATTGCATAGTTGGCTCTAGGGTACTTATTTTTGTGTGTGTGTGTGTGTAGGCTATAAAGAGAGTTTAAATTACTAGCTTAGATTTAGAAAAATTATTTGGATGTGCTCAAGTTGAATGTGAATATGACACCCTCTGTGTCAGTATAAAACTTGCTACTGAGCCTGTTTCTGAAAAGTTATAATAATGTGTTCACTTAACACCAACAAGTCAACTACTAAGTTCTTTTACTTTTTTTTTTTCCTACTAAGGAAATTAAAATTTTATTTAATATTGTTAAGAGGATTGGGTATCCTGCCCTAACTTTTCTCAGAATAGAAGAGTGTTCAAACCCTGTAGCATTTAAGAAAGCAAGGAAAGTAAATATTTCCATTTTTCGACCACTTTTGCCATCAGTGAGAAATAAAATTCAGCGCTATCTCCGTGGAACTCCTGATTATAGTCGTATAAATAAAGGACCTAGAAATATGTCAGTCAAAGGCCTCCCATTACTTTTAAATGAGTGGGTTTTGTCTTTGTCCTAGAAGGGCTGTGAGAGAAAAGTACGTTCTCCGAGAAACTTTGCTCAGTGGTTACACCCTATTTAAGACACTATGGATTAGTAGTCAGGGCAAATGCCATTTTGGAGGATGAAATGCTTTACAATGCAGTTGACATTTACCTTGAATTCACAGGATTTAGAGATGAAAGGGAGAGAGAAAGGAAGGCAAAAGCTCCATTAACTTAACCAGCTCACCTCCTGACATGAATTTTGCTTCTTGCCAACGCATTTGCTGGTATAGTGTGTAGCCTAGTTTTAAATGTGCCAAAATGATGGAGCTTCCATCACTCCTTTGGGATCCCAGAGTGCTGTTAATTGGATTATAAGAGCCAATTCTGTAAAACTAGAAAGCTGAAGGGCTGAAGGGCAAAGTTTAACTTCTGACCTTTAATTTTATTTCTGTAATTTCAACCAACTTCACTGCAGTGAGACTTGGTGAAATTTTTCATCTTTCATTCAGTTCTGACTGCTGAATTCCAACAAGTTCTGCCTATTTATTCTTGCAAATATAAGCTTGTGTTTCTTAAAATTAATACAAAAAATAAATTAATAAGTATAATAAATAATAAAATAAATATAATAAATGTAATAATAAAGTAAATATAATAAGTAGATAGTAAAATAAAATAACAAAAATAAAATAAAGTAAAAATAAAATAAAAATTTTAAAAATAGAGCTATTTCCTGGACAAATGGATTGCAAAAATAAATAATATTCTAAAACTGGAAATAAGTCAAAAGAATAAATGATTAAGCATTAGAAATCTTCTCTTCTCTACTCCAAAAAAAGTCCATAATTATATTATATTACTCTGAGCAATCATTCAATGTCACTGGCGAATTGTCTTGAATTTTCAGCAATGTGTTTCTTCATTCACATTAAAGATAAAGTTTGAAAAATTTTGGTAATTAACTTCTTCAGAAAAAAAAAAAAACACTTTGTAATGTCATGGTAGTTCCAGTCATAAGAATTTCATTAAATCAGCAATAGAAACTCTAAACCAAGTTAGAGCAGGTTCTCATTTTCTCTGGGACTTTTATTTTTTTATGGTAGCTATGCTGGGATGTGTGGAAAAATCAATTTGAATTTCTACCATGCATGATTCAGGAAAGTTTGGCCTTCAACACTGTGGGCAAGTCATCCTCTGATGTTGAAATTATTCACTTTTTATGCAATAGCATGCATTAAAGTAAACACAGTGAGAATTCTTCACTGCAAGCAACTCTACCAGTCTACATGTAGCAGTATAGTTATATGAAAAGATATCGGCTCAAACAGAAAACTGCCTGCACTCATTTATGCAATCATAGAATCACAGAATGCTTAAGGGTGGAAGGGACCTCTAGGGGTCATCTAGTCCAACCCCCTGCACACGCAGGGTCACCTAGAGCACGTGGCACAGGACTGCGTCCAAGCGGGTTTTGAAGATCTCCAGAGAAGGAGACTCCAAAGCCTCTCTAGGCAGCCTGTTCCAGTGCTCTGTCACCCTCACTGTTAAAAAATTTTTCCTTAAGTTCCAATGCTAATAAAAAGTGATTATTCCAATCTATTGCCATCTCTTTATCTCAGAGGAAAACAAAAAAACAAATGAAGCAAAAAAAAAAAATCTTTAGTTTAAATAATCTTGGATTACCTCCAGGATGAGAAACCCAAGTGTTTCTTGGGTTTATTGTTGTTGTTTCCCCCACACCAAATCTTATACATTTCACAAGATTACAAAAACATTTCTTGTTCTATATATAAATTTAATCTTTCTTAGCAGTCTATTTCTTTTGCTTCATTTCTTGTATCTCCGTCTTTGGAAAGGAGTTGAATCAAAGTCAGCACCTATATACAGAAAACACAACTTCTGAATGCTTGCCACCTATTCTTGCCTAGTTGCCTGGGGACAATTGGGATCACTAATTGAAGTACAAGTTTTTGGGCTGTATCCTTCCCGCTAATTTGGACAGTTATCAGAAATGAGTGAACAGGCAGACATGATGGACCTAGTGTGCCCAGGAAGAGCCTCCCAGGCAAATATGTGAGACTCTTATTTATTCATATAAGTAGATTAGGCTATTGTCATGGTATCCTCCAGTGATATCAACAGTAAAAGTGAGTTGCCACAAAGACACAAAGATGGGAAGATTCTAAAGATTCTTTTCATATCAAATATTATCCTGTTCCTATGCCTCACTTTATCAGCAATACTGAGAAGAATCATTTAGAGCTGGGACTTGCTCACCACTTTGCCTTCTACTCTCTTGAACGTCCTACTTCAACTGAGTGTAGTTGCAGTCCAGCTTACAAAGAGAGAACACTGTTTGGTTGTTGTTGTTTTGCTTTTTGTTTGTTTTTATTATTTTGTGGGTTTTTTTTTGTGTGTGTGTGTTTATTTGGGTTTTTTTGTTTGTTTGTTTTGTTTTGTTTTAGGAAGACAAAACATGTTTAAGGCAACCCCCTGAGGAAGGTTCCATATGTGCATGTCCCAGTGGGAAAAGTTTTCTGTTCCCATGGGTCAGTGTATCTAGCACAGCAAGAGATCTAGAAACTCTGTTAAACAGTTGGATCTGACTCACAGATGTTCAGTTTGCACTTACAGTCACACAGATACACATGCACAAAAGGAATTTGCCTTATCAGCTGAAAAGACTTGAACTTGTTAGAAAACTGTTTCAAAATAAATTCAGAGTATTTTTTAGGTCTTAGTCATAAACCCTTATAAAAATTTATTAAAATAAAACTTTTGCTTCAAAATTACTCTGAATTACCCTGGTATCAACTAGTTAACATAAGCTTAGTAATTTTTGATCGTAAGGAAAGATAATATAAGTATTTTCAGTAAGTCATATCTTAAAAATCACAGCAAAATTAGAGAGAATTATTACCTTTGGCTTGAGGAAAGGAAACAACACAGCAAGTCAAAAGAAAGCAAGATGAAAATATTTTTTAAAATGACTATGGTGATCATTTTGTATTAGTACAGTAATAAGCTGGTTAGTAAAAGGCAGAATGGACAGGGACAGTATGCCTGTCTTTCTGCTTGCTAATCCATCAAAGAAGAACATTTCCCATTGTGTGTGTGTGTATGTGCATGAGCTTGTGCAAACCTCCATGTTTCGACCAGCCCTGCAGTGATTTAAAATACCACAGCTGCAGTAGAGTGCTCACAGCACAGCTAATCCCTCAGCCATATTTCAGATAGCAAATACGTGTCAAAGGCACAATTGAGCATAAGACAAAACTGTACAACACCCTACTAGGAAGCAGACCCACATAAAATGGAAAAAAAATGTTGAATTCCAAGTACCCTTATTTCTGATCAGTGTTAAAAAATGGCTTCATATTATCCTCTGCAAGTGCTATAGCTAACTCTCTAAAAGCAGGAAATACATATGCTGTTCCTTTATGAAATTCACTGTCTGCACAGGCATATTGCATCAGGTGTGTGTGACCATGAGGATTATGAATTAAAACTGGAGCCACTCTTGCCCTCTGAAAAGACCAATGGCAGCCCCTTCAACTTTGAAAGCACTGGAAATACTTCTGGCTTGGGCTGCAAAATACCTAAGGGAGAGAGGAGGTGTGGGTGCTAGAAGGGATCATGTAAAGGGGCAGTGAAAGATGTACCAAGGAATGCACAGGATTCTTCCTGCAAATTGTCGGACTGCCGATCACAAGGCCATACTTCTGCAGGTGCAGCTCTTTGTGGAACAATGAATATCAGAATCAACTCCAAAATACTGTTTGGCTATCAACTTCATACTGTATAATTTTAACCTAGCTGACAAAAACATTTAAGATTTTTTAAAACATTTGTATTCATTCTCTTTGATGTATTAAGTTGAGCAATATTTTAGGACTACTTATTATTCTCCTTAAAAATACCTTACTCTCAAAGTAGTCCATAAACTTTCCAGACTAGGTTTGAGTAGGACTAGTCCCCATAAGCGTGGGAGGATTAAGGCACGCAAAAACTGATGCTGATTCATAAATGATGATGTGACATTGGTATTTATTCACCCTGTTTTCCATCTGAGAGCACTTTTCTGAAGGGATCACATCTGCAAGTCATTTTATTCATAGAGAAAAGTTGCATCAGGGAATGAACATGCCAAAAGTGTTTGTAACCTTTACTAAAACACCTATTCTTCTACAGCCTTCTACAGTGTTGACACTACCAAAGCTGCTTTGGGGGCCTTTGACAAACAGAACTATACAAACCCTGAGTCTGTAATCCACTGGTGCACAAATAATTTCTTAGTTACTCACTTCCCTTTGAGAATGCTGCTAACAAGCTGCTTCTGCTTACTTGATCCCTGACCTTATAGCAGCTCTGGGCTTCTTGCTTTCCTTTCCCCTTGCCTGTATAATGATTCAGTTACTTACAAGGTTAAAAAGGCAGGTGGGGAAGGATACAAATTTGATCACCTATTACAGAGGATGCCAGCAAACTAACAAGGAGTATCAAGAGAAGGTGCTGTCTCAGCCTAGGAAGACTAATAATTGATTTGGCTGCTGGGGAAGCATTTGGGTTTGTTCGAGTTAAAAGCTGTGTGTGGTCAGATGCGGGCACAAGGGCCTCATTGTCTTCAGGTGATTGACCAGGCATTTAAGCTTGAATTGGTACTTGCTACAGCAGTTTTTTCATTGTCCTAAAGATTAAAAAAGGTTATGTAAAGATATTTCTGTCAGTGATATAGCTATACGGACTAGACACCAAACAAACAAGTACCTGTCTGTATTGCTTTGGAAAACAGACCTTCTGATTGCCTCTGGCTCCTGCTTACACCACAGTGAACATACAGTTATGCACCATGAAAAAATTTAATGGTAACTCTGAAATCTGGTGCACATAATGGGAGATAGTGGTCAGCTGTATGCATGCCTCCTATTAAATAGCCAAAGAGAAAATTTATGTCAGGATCTGCTCTGGTAACACAAGCTTCACATTTATGCTGGAAACTAGTAGATTTTGACCTCACTCATATGTTATTGTTAATACTCTTCAGTGTCCGTTTCAGATGTGCTGGGGGCAGGTGGAAGCACTGTGGATGTGTGTCTGTATTCACAACCGTAATTCTTTTTGAATATTTTACTAAGTAGGGACTCCATGGGCACAACAGTACATGAAGTGTCCCCACAACATTTCCTTTTTGCAGTAACTGTCAATGAAAAGATGTGGACTAAAAAGAGGTGCATTCTAAAGACAAATTTAGACTGTGCCTCCTCATGAAGACTAAACTGTCATCTTCAGCATCAATATTAAGTAATTATTGCTTTCAATTAGATGCTTAGGTTCTGCCTAGAAGGAAATTATAGCACCAAATCTCAGTGGCCACCTCCTGGCAGGACATCAATTAAAGAAAAATTTTAGGAGTCCTTTTCACTTTCCACCCTGCCTAATATTTACATGCCTTCAAAGGATCATTTCTGCAAGAGCAAAAACAATTTTAAGAGGTACTGAGCAATTATCAATACCAATACTTCCATGAGTTTTCGCAGAATCAAGATTCCAGATAGGAAAAAGGGACTAAAACTATCAGCTTTGAGTACCAGGATCGTTGTGCTTGCCCCAGCACCCAGCATGGAGTTATGCGCAGCAGCCTGTTTTTCCTGGAACCATAAAAGGGAAAAAAAACTTGCAGAGTTAACTGAAAGATCACTTTGTGCTCCAGCCACCTTGTAGCATCATGGTTGTCCCATTAGTTGTTTGCTGATACAGATTGCGCAAAAGTCAACTAACTGGACTTAGGAATCTTTTTTTATGTGGAAGAAAAACCTTTGATTTCAGTTTTCTGGTTATTCCAGAAGGAAATTCAGTGGAGATGGAAGCAGATTGGGAAAAACAAATGACTCTGTGTCGTTAAGATGAGCTGATTGAAATATCAGTTAAGATCAGACAACACAGATCTAACTCAAATCTAGTTTCAACTTCAGATTCTGTGAAGTCCTCAGCTCAGGCTGCTAACTTGAGGTTCTCTTTCAACACTCTCTGCCCGCAATGGGAAACTATAAAGTCAGTCATTAATACAGGACTTCCCCTATTTCTTCCTCTCCTTCTTCTATTCAGAAAAGAAATATATTTTGTGGGGTTTCTGGCCCATGGGAGAGCTGCCTCTGAGGAGAGATTAATGATCCTATATGGATATTTTTTTCTCCCATAACCACGCTTTTAGGCAATATTCGTCAGCATGTAGGAGGCAAAACTGCTGCAGTTTTATTTCATTTACCGTTTATTAATCAGTGTCTCTTTTTAGTGTCCCTTCCAGTTACTACTGCTTCTAAACTTGTAACTCAACCAGTAAGTCATTTTTGCCAACTTAGGATCAGCACAAAAAAAGTAACAGGCTGAAGAGAATTCTTTTCTAATTCTAACATGACATCCCAGGTGATTTTAAGTTCTGATTTCCAGATGCATCAACAAACCCTAGCCAACAGATCTAATGATTCTTCATCAGAATTGCCTTTTAGAATGTCTAGATTTAACAGTAATAAAGAGACACCTTCAGGTTAAGTGTAACTCTAGTGCTTTTGCAAAAGATAAAAAGCGGAAAAAACACACAGATAAAACACTTTAAAAAAGTTATTTAGAGCCCAAGCTTTAAATAATTTAGTTAATACGTTGCTGTATAAAGTTGCAAAATAAATGCAATGCTGAAATAACTATTATTTTAAAAGCAAAAGCAATGTAACAAGCATACAAACAGATATGTCAAAATATGCAAGTATTTAAATTATCTTTTTTTTAACTTCCAGTTATTATTCTAACACAAATATTTATTATTGGCAATCAGAACTGCAGAAAGGCTCACAGGCTTTTTGCTTGTTTGAATTTCTAGAAAGAACAGCATATTTTATATGAAGTACTACTGCCCAAGAGTTAGAAAAATGATTTTCAAAAAAATACATAAAATTCCCATTAAACAAGGCTTTCTTAAAAAAAAAAAAAAAAAAAAAAAAAGTTAATGAAGGGTAATTTTTCGGTAACTAAATATATTGAATTTACTGAAGTAAATATACTGAATTTTACTAATAGCCTTATTTTTATTCTACTCTCCAAACAAAAAACATGCTACATAATCTATTCAGACACCAAACACTAGCCTGATCACAACTCTGATTTTTTACTTTTACAATGATTTCCCTTAAAACAAATTCTCGAAGAGCTATCCATGAGATCTGTTTGGAAAATAATTTAAACAGTGAACCAGAAACACAAACATAAATCACTGTTTCCAACAAGAAAAGGAAATCTCTTGTGATTTTTGGTGCTTTAGAAACTGTGCTGGTTAAATTTTGTAGTCCTTCATTAACTTTCAGTTGTGGTAGTATTTTTCATGAATGCAAAAGTAAGGACCCACTTGCACAGCTGTTCATAGTTTGGAAAAGCCACAACTTGATTTGAGGATGACTAAGATAAAGAAATGTACCTCTTGAACCCCATTGCTACATGAGACTCTCTGGTTATTTTATCGTATGCTGAGCAAGACTACAACCAGCTTATCTTAGTTGGTCCTGATTTGAGCAGAGAGTTGGCCAAGATGATCTTTAGAAATCCCTTTTAACTCAGCTTTCATTGTGGCTCTTTTTTTTTTTTTTTCCCTAGGAGAATGATTTTAAAAAATTGAATTTACCTGCATTCCTCTGGGACCACTCAAAACCCCTCATTACTACAGGCCTCGTGTCATTGTATTCTGCAAACCACTACAAATGTTAAGACATGTGTGGATACGTGTACTTTAAGACTCTGATTTTGGATATTCTTACAGTAGGATTTGATGTTTCTCTTGGAATTCATTTTGCTTTGATAAATTCTTTGAAAGTCAAAGGCAATTTAAACATTGCACAGACTCAAGCAGATTGAAACAACATGTTTGCATAGTGATTCAAGAGCATAATGAAAATTCAGATAAAAACAAAATATATAAATACTGTTTTTATCTGAATTTTTGTCATACTCTTGAACACATATGCTCTGGATATCTGGATATGTTATCCTCTGGAGGGTTAAAGCTATATATAAATATGTAACGTGTGTTTGCATATCTCTCAGAGTCAGAACGAATCTTTAGAAGGATTAATCAGATGATTTCAGATATTTTATAGCAGTTGATTATTATTTCAACCTATAATGCTTTACTGTAAATAATTTCCTCTTCGCGTTGCACATCCATCTGTATGCAATATCCATAACAACTTAGAACAAAACAATCTAAAATTATATTCTAAGTTGCAGGTCAAATCAACAACAAGATGAAGAAAACCAAAGTTCTAACTCTCTACCAAAGTTTCTAAAACTACTCTTACTTAAGTCCCTAAATTATTTTATAAGTTGTAGAGAATAATTCGAGGGATATATGGAGTCAGTGCCATCCTATCAATGATGGAAACCACAATTAATTGGCTAAACAATTATCAGGAGAAAGACTCAAAAATATTGTTATCTAAAATCCCATTCACCTTTTTGAATGACCATTCTTTTTAGAATTCTTGACTAAACTCTCAACCATTCAAGTGGTTTAACTTTCAGGAGCAAGCACTCAAATAGAAGTCAAACATAATTCTGTATCAGTTCTCTTCACAAATAAACAGATTGTTTAGAAGGAATAGTAAATTTCTTAAGAATAAATTATGCTAAATATTTTTGCATTAATTCATGTGCTCATCATTCAACACTTTTAGTAATTAAGCCACTTCTGTAGTCAGTTCAACATGGACTTGAGAGTCTAACTTCAGACATTTACTTTGGAGAAAAAAAAAAGGGGGGGAAAAAAAAGAAAGAAAAAAGAAGGTTTATTCAGGAAGCCGTGGGAAAATAGGACAATCTGGTGAGACTCTGGGATTCACAAAGGACTTTGTTATGGGAGCTTTTAATTCAGTAGTCTGTAACAACTAGATTTGAAACTGAATCCTAATTATACTTAGTATTCCAAGATGATTTCTGCAGGAACAGGCAAGAAATTGTGAAGTTTTTTATTGCTGAAGGGAAAGCATCATGTTTCCCATTTGCTTCCTTTTTCTTTTTATTCATAGTACTAGAAGAAAGAAAATACTATTAGCTCCATCTAAAAGACCTTTAACAATAATATCTATTATAAAAGAGGTGAATGGTTTAAGATACAGAAGGAAGCAGCCTGAATCTATGCCCAGAACTGATGAGGCAAATGAAATAAAAATCAGGCAAAATATTATAGCTGTAGATTACAGTGACCCTATATTTTGTAAGTATTTACATCCTAACATTTATATTCCAGTTCATATTATTACCAGTATATTCCAGTTCATATTATTACCAGTTAAAAAATATTTTTAAGGACTAGTCTATAAAAAATAAACTCTAGAGACTTAATTATGTTGAATGACCTACCATAAGGAAATTTTTTCTTTTCTAATGACATGTAGACACTGAGAAGCATGACTACAACAGTCACTAGTGACACATGATACATATTCTTTCTGGAAGTGCAACAAATACCATAACTTTTTTTTTTCTTTCTTTCTTGAAATATGCAGCAACGCAAAATAACTTCCTTGAACATAGTATGATGAAAATACTGAGGCTAACTGATTCTTTCTTTTTTAGCAAATATCAGAAAAAAAAAAGGCTAATATTTTCACTCTCCTATCTCAAGCCAGAATCAACAACACAAAAACGGCAACCTTCTCATCTATTCAACCCTATGGCAAGGCAATGTTAACAAGAATGTGCAGCATTATGCCCTATGAAATCAACCCTACTTCAGACAGAAATGCAAGTTCCATTTATTCTGCCCTAGTTCTGCATAAGTCCAGAAAAGCAGGCAGGTAGGAAGGAATGAGAAGATTTTGGGGTTCACTTCATATCAAAGAAAAGTCATTTAGCTTATGTAAGTGGTGACAACCTAAGAAAAGTACCGACAGACTCCTGGTGCACTCAGAGATTGCCTAAGCTACTAAGTCTTGGTTCTGTTTCTTAACCAAAACACTCTTATTTTTCTTAACTATGTATCTCCTTTGACATATATTTTTTTCTTAAAGACAGTACTGGAAAATAAGCATTTTCCATCTGTCAAGAGATTCCTCATTCTATTATGTCTTTTCTATTTGAATGGAAAAATCAAAATGTTCTTCTATTGTGAACCCTTGTGTATGCCTTTTAAATAGCATAGCCTTTCTACTTTGTTCAGAAGAGGAAAATCTTTATTTTAATAATTTAGATGCTATAGAAGATCTACCCCTGTGGTGCCAGGTGGGCTGGCAGAGACTGTGTTAGTGCAAATGCATTTTGCATTAACATGTCATCAAAGAGTTCAAGAGAGGAAAGAAGCAATTTATTTTAAGTGTCCATGAACACCTATGGAGAAACATATGACATCTCTGAATACCAAATGAAGTCATTATGATCAGTGATATTCTAATGAATACCAAACGAATCTGTAATGAGAGGACCCTAAGCATTATTTTGATCAATTATGTCACAATATTGTGGGAGTATATCAACAGTGTTCGTAGGCTGTAAGTTCTACTCTGACTTTTAACTATGTAATTAATTCATCATTTTTCTCTACTGTAAGAGGAGTGCAGAAATCACTATATATTTGATAACTATTTATGAAACAATACAAGAATCTCTTCCCTTTTAGCAATCTCTCACTTTCTTGAGAAATACAGGAAGAAAAGATGAATTAACAAAAACTGTAGTACAATTTTTACATCTGAAGATGCCATAATATTTTCTACAGTACAAAAAAAAACTAGCATTGATAAGAAAAGTTTGTCGAGAAATGTTTGTCAAGATAGAGTATGGAATACCTATGAAATAATAAATGACTTAATAGTACATATCTATGTCATCAAGAATGCTCAGGATCAGCCCCTGGCTGAAAACGAAATAGGGAAACCTTAATAGAATCACAGAATGGTTGAGGTTGGAAGGTACTTTTGGAGGTTGTCTAAGACCTGAGCCTTCCTTAGGTCATATGAACACTATTCATACTCTCTTTATCTTCGCTACCAAATTCCTTAATAACATCGAGTGGGGACATCTTTGCTTATGAGAAAGCCAAGAGTCTGAACTCAGTTTCGTAAATACAGTTTTCCTTAAGCACTGAGGCATAGAAATTACACTTTGTTGCAAAGATCTTTCCAAAAGACCTTTCATCTGCAAGTCAAGTCTTTCATCACCAAGAACAGATTTAGCTTATGCTCTGCTGTTCATTTTGAATTTTATCATCGAGTATTTGACAGCTCACTTCTCTGATAAATTTGCCAAACTTTGTCACAAAATATATGTTCCCTTGAAACACGTTTCATGGCAAAGACGTCAGCCACTTGTTACAATACTAGCTGTACAATAAAACAAACTCAAATAAGTTGACTAGTTAGAAAATTTACAAGGAAAGAAATGTTTTCTGCAGTAGTGCTCTACAATTTAGAAACAAAAAAATAAAGCAATCATCATCATCAAACATTACCTGACTGATAATATAGGCAAGATGTATATTAAGAGGAACTATGTGTTAAGAATGTTTTTATACAGATTCTAATAGTACTGAAGCATTTTCTTTCATAGCACCTCTCAGACCTGCCCACCATCCATAATCATCTCCTTTTTAATTATTTATCTACTTATCTCCCTTCTTTTTAGTTCTCATTCTGCTTTATACTACTTCCTGATCAGAACTTCTTCATTCAAATTCTTCTGAAGTGTTCCCATATACGAGGTCACCTTAAATATCTTTTACCTTGTCACTAAAAGAGGCCAAGGATTTGCAGGTAAACAAATGCATAACTGAGTAAGACCCTGCTCTGAGTCTTACTATTGCCTTAACATTTCTCTCTTTTTTTCATGTGCTGCTCTTCTAAATCTATATGCAGTGCAGTAGCATTTGAACACCACTGAAGTCATTCAATAAATTACCAAAATCAGTCTCTGCAATTGCAGGTCCCTTCAGCTATAAACTAAATTTGTTTTCCATAAAACAGAGACATATTTCAACCATACTCCTTGAATAAAGCTTTTGAAGAGGTTGTCTTTGTTTTTGTGCAATATTTTCTTGTCAATGTTGTTTTTCCCCAGACTTTCATTCCATTTGCACTTCTCCAGATTGAGAAATCAACTATGTTTTCACTGTGCATTTTTATTGTGATTTTTGAATTTTGAATTATTGTGATGTTTGAATTCTAGAGGAAGTCCATAACGTTTTCAGAATTAAGAATTTTAAGAGTGTGAGGTAAATGACAACAAAATATCTCAACAGAGTATCACACTGTGTATTCTGTGTAAGGAATATAGCGTGGTCAAACCTTGTTGCTTTTTGTAGTCCTACTGCTTAATTTTAGGAAACTCTTAAAATAGAGGTTTCCTCACAGCCACATAGTTCTTAGCCTATTGAAGAAAGATAAGCATGTGAAGTGGTAGCCTTTTGATGCAGGTTCTTCAGGAGCTTCTAACACAACTCACTTGCACTCATTTATGCTAAGATGCTTCCACTTAAAACAAATACTCGGGTTTTACAAAAAAGGACCACAAGCAGGTTGTTAGGAAACTTGCTCTCAAAAAAAGAAGGAAGAAGCAAACAAATAAGCAAATGAAAATACAGCAGGGAGAGACCAAGCTGGTGGATTCCTCTATGCCTAGTAGCAATGCAGTATGCTTCTGCAGCAAGATGCTGATCAGCTGCTGATTTCCACCAGCCCCCCTATCAGGCAGACAGCCTTTCTCCAGTACATGCAGTCATTCTCTTCCCATCTACAAGCTCTGCAGGACATGGGTCAGGGCATAAGCAGTCAAATCACATTCCTTTCCTCTCCCCAAGACACATTCTGCTATGATGAGCTGAAAGCACCTGCTTGCCACTCACAAAGGCTGTAGCATAGTCACATTAGCAATTCCCTCCTTTAGTTTACTCAATCACTGTATTCAGCAGGTGCATCACGGAATCACTCCCCCTCTGGGCCAGTGCAAAGGATAGATTAATTATGCTAATCATCCACTCTAAGCAGCAAATGCACAAAACATCCACCCCTTCTATTCCTTCAGCCAATTCTTCTCCATCTACTGGGCCTTCCCAGTGTGCCTGACTTTCCACATGTCCGGGATCTGGAGACAGCATCCAAGACTTTTCTCTAGTCATTCATTGCTGTCAGTCCACGTTAGGATGCTTTGCTTTTTATTCCGATCTATTGCTGATCTTTGTAAACTTGCTATCTTTTCACTATTCACTGTATAAATGCTCCTAATAATTGCATTCATTTCTTTTCAGCTAGTCCCTATCCACTTTTGTTTTCTCAAATCTGCTATGGTGTAAAAGTTGAAGATTTTTATTCTTACTACAATTTCTTTTTAGTTTATTAGGTAGCCTTTCTTTCCCTTTAAGTGGTCTACAAAGAAACTTGTCTTTTACTATGACACTTCTAGTTAGTAAGGTCTTGGGGCTACTAACCCCACCTTTTTGTATGAAAATAATCAGGTATCACAATTAACAGGTATCTAATAGCAAGTAAAATGATACCATGTGCAAGTCCTTTCTCAAGTTCAATATTTCATAACTCTGGAAGTTCAGATATCAGGAAAAATATGAATTGTAGGTAAGGGCTGATTCTACCTTATATAAATTTATATATACATATATATTTCTTAATGGTGAGGGTGACAGAGCACTGGAACAGGCTGCCCAGAGAGGTTGTGGAGTCTCCTTCTCTGGAGATCTTCCAAACCCGCTTGGACGCAGTCCTGTGCCACATGCTCTAGGTGAGCCTGCGTGTGCAGGGGGGTTGGACTAGATGACCTCTAGAGGTCCCTTCCAACCTTAAGCATTCTATGATTCTATGATATATGTACTTATATGTATTACCATATAGATACCAAATATATTTACCATGTGCCAGTACACAGAATCACAGAATGGTTAAGGTTGGACGGGAGCTCTAGAGATCATCTAATCCAACCCCTTGCTTTAGCAGTGTAATAACTTGACTTCAGTCACTAACACTAAGACTGCTCTTCAGATGCTATCATTCATTTCCATGTTTTACTCAAAAAAAGCTTTTTTGGAGTACTTTTTTAGATATAGATGAGACAGACTGTGGAATGCAAGTCTATCACAGCACAGAACTACAAAATTTAGGCATCTTGCCATCAGAATTTATGTCCTGTTTGCCAGGGCAATGTCCAGAATTAATGTTTGAAAATGCATAATGTTAAAAAGGATTCACAATTAAAATACACAGTGTATGTGCTTGTATCTTAAACCGAACATACCTCATTCTTTTAAGGTTGGGGTGTGAATAATTTCTACCAATATACAGCACAACAGATAAGGTATCAATGCAATTACATTACAATTACGGTACAGTCCTGTTGGTGTTTGTTAGGATGCTCTATTGGCAGATTTTGAATCAAGTGACCTTTGCTAACCCTCATACCCTGCTAAGCCAGGGACAAAGTGAAAAATCAAGGTCATTTTTCAGCCTGTGTTAACTAGAATGTCAATTACTCTTTTGCTCTGCTTCAAAGCAGTCACGGAGAGTTAGTTCACAGGCTCAGATGTGAGCACATGGAGATGGACAGCCTCAAGATATATTCAGTCTGCTAATGTCAATGTGCGCCTTTCAAACCCTGTTGGCAGTCAATACGCAATTCTAGGTTTGGTTCATTTCTCAAGCTTTCAGCAGTTCAACAGTTTACTCAAAAACACTCAGTTGTCCTTCTTTTTTTTTTTTTTCTTTTCTTTTCTTTTTTTTTTAATGAGATTATTTTTCCAATGTCTGGGCAGTGAAAATATCCTAAACTTTTTTTTTTTTTTTTTTTTCCCCCCCACTAAGTAAGTATTTTCACTTCAAGGGTACTACACAGACAACTACACAAGACTATTTTCACTTAAGTGTTATATTCAATTCACTGTAAAATCATGGATAAACCAACTGAATCAGAATTGCTATTTCAAAGTGAGTCTGTCTGTAACATCATTCTGTGAAGGGTTTATAACCAGAATTACATGAACTCACTGAAAAGTGAAGTCAGTACAGGAAACTGGGATTATAGGGACCCAGACCAAAACAGGTGACACCTTGGCATGTAACAATGCATGCTGCCTTCAAAGAGAAAAGTGCTGCAGGAACTGCCCAGAAGCAAATTAGATGAACCATAGATTAGACCCATTTTTCATCCCCTTCATCCAAGGGGAGATGCACTATTACTGATATCAGTAACTGAGATTACTTTGTCTACTTCTGTAGCTTGTGCAAGAAGGACAGCCTGATGGCATTATATGTTTCCTAGCAAGACAAATTTAATACAGAAACTGGAGCTTATTTTGATTCACACCCAAGAGTTGTTTATTTGCTGGATTGTTTGTTTTTTAGCAATTTATTGTCTGATCCTATCTCTGTTACTCATAATCCCAAGAAGACTTTGACTTGCTGGGCAACTGAAGCCACACTGATCTTTACAGGACATTCAACAGAGCCAAAAAGATGATTTTTACATGTCCTACATGTCCTTCCATGCTTTACATGTCTTGGTCCAAAACATACTATACAACATAAATCCTTCGAGACTAAGTACAAAGTTCATTATATAGAGCTTAATAATCTTGTATTGCATTGTGAATTTAGGCGAGCTAATGAAAACCTCCTTAGCCCTGGTCATGGGAGGTAAAGTCACATACTTGTTAAGAATGACAGTTACTTTGACAAGGAACTGAAGGCTTAGTACTGGAGTTATATGAAATGTGTGACTTGAGGCATAGCACAGAAAGACATAAGTCTGCTGTGGGTCACTTCCACATGCATCTGGTCACCAAGAATGGATTATTATAACTATTTTTACATCTATATGTATTAAGGTAATCAGTTAACAGCCTTCATGGGGCTATTTTCTCTGTCTAAATATTCACATCATTCTGAAGGAGCAAAGAGTTGCTAAATTAGAATATTTCAAGTGTCTCCTAGGAAATTTAAATGATATTTGTTAACCAGACACAATGACCCCATTTTTCTTCATCCCTTCTGTGTTCATTGGCCTCAATAAATAGTACATGACCATTTGCAGAGTCCAACTGACTCTGACTGAACTTTGAAGTGATGTTCAGACCTTTGGTCCAAGTATGTCCTCCACTTCCAACTCGCTGCTCTGTTAGGATTTCATATAGTCTAGCTCTCCCTCCTAGCCTTTGTTTTTCATGGGAAAGCAACCATGGCAGATGACCTAGAAGGAAGATATTCTGCTTTATGGGCAAGAATCCAGCCTAGACAATCAGAAAAACAAGTCTCTGAGATGTACCAAGAAGTGTATCTGCAGAGTGTGGGCTCTTTCGTGAAGATGAGCTCTGGTGAAGTTATGGCTACTGATTCTGGCTAAAGCCCAAAACCTGTTGGACTTGCTTACAGAAGAATATGTACGAACACAGGTTTTAAAGTCATATTTTTTAGATTTGTAAAGTTAATTTTGAAGACTTACTACTCCACTTTATCTTGACATTGCCATGGTGAGGAGGGGAAGACATATTCTCTCATGCCATTTAGAGGGAACACTCAGCTAGTTCTCACACACAAAAATATGCTGTCTCTTTTCAAATGGCCTTTCTCTGCACGTATTAATATTCTGCCTGTTTACACTATACATAATTCCCCATCACACTGTACAAAATTCAAATGTAACGTGTTCATATATGTTAATATTTTGATAAAATGTCATTGAAATCGTGAAGACATTATCTAAAAAGTTATGAAAAATGACTAGCCTTTTATAAGGCTTTTGCATAAAATTATGAATAGAAATTATCTTTAAATATATTATTTAATACTAATAACTTGCTACCAATAAACAATTCAGATGAAGTGATCAAGGAATAAAGACTACATGTGAAAGAGGCTAAGGCAGAATTGGAATTTAAGTGGGATTAATCATATTATGTAAAGCAATTACTAGTTAAAAAAGACACATGCACACAACAAGTATTTGAATGGTGATCCAGTTTTACGCACTTAAAGTCAAGTTTACTTTTGATCTTACTATGTAGTCTACATCTATTTAATTATTTAACATGTGCTGGGAATAATTAAGCAAAAGGAGCAAGGGTGCATTCTGCCTCTTTCCTCTAACCCCTCGCAAAAGTATCTTGAGTGTAACTCTTCAGTGAAGTGATGTTCAACTAGAATCATCTTGTTCATAAGAAAAGAAAAGAAAAGAAAAAGTAAACATACTAGACAGAGACATTAAGTTTTTGAAGCAAAAAAAGACCTCCATCTAGCAACACTGTAAAAGAAAGTGATGAGCTCCTCACTTCTTCAAACAAAAGAGTCTCTTTCCAAAGCACTTTTTCTTATATGGATGTTGCATGGCTTGGCATCCTCCGGGATCAAGGGGTCTGGTGTAACTAGAGGCATGCACATCAGCAGCTCTCCTGCTCTCTTCACCCGTCTGGGGAGGCCACCTGCACTTCCTAGATTAACTTTTTGACTACCATTTGGATTATTTTAGGGCTGATTTTGGGTCACCTAACTTCCCACAGGAAAATAAAAAGGAGGTGAAAGGGTTTTTAGATGCAATCTAGGAGACCCCATGCCGCAGATAAATGCATTTCAATGTCTAGTATCATAATTGCCTTTCTGGGTTCTGTCCTGAAACCTTTTATTTTATAGACATCTGATGTTAGTTGTGGGCAAGCTTGTGAATGAATTCCCAAGTTCCTGTAGCTATTTTTGCCCTTTTTCCAGTATTTCCTGATCATTAGCAGGATCTGACAGCAGAGGACTCTCTGCATTTTCTGTCCTCCCTGCAACTTGGAATAGGCCTTAGACATTGAAATGTCTCACTGGACCTCTTGAAAATTTCCATCATACATTTGGGCCATCAGCAAGCTTGCATTGTGTCCAAAGATTAATTTTAAAGCATCTCTTAACATCATCATTTTTATTCCTCAGTTTAAATAGTAAATAATCATTATAATGTTGTCAGGAAATTGCTGCTCCCTTAAGTCTTAAAGGAAGTTGGTAGTCAGAATCTGTTTTCTAATTCAGTGCTTTTCATTTGTGATTATTGTATGCAATTACTTTTTTTTAACAATTTCTTACCAAATCCCATAAGGTAATGATTAAAACTTGAAAGCTTTAAAAGAGAAAAAAACTGCTAAAGGGAAATATAGAACAGTTTAGCCAAGTGCTTCGGGCTCTGACAGCCTCATTCTCCCTCTCCCTGTCCTCCCTTGAGTCTTCTTTTTCTAAGCCTGTTCTTCCTCCAGACCAAAACTATTCCTGTCATACTGTCTTAAAAATAAAAGCCTTATCCAAGACAGGGAGGTGTCCTAGTTCAAAAACATGGATTTCATCTGCATACATATTGCACAGAGTTTTTACACACATAAAAAAATGGTAAAAATCCCTATGTCATTATTAAAATACAAGACTAAAACTCCTGTTGGCTTCTGAGGGTGTAGGTCTTTATCTAGTACTCCTGATTTTACATGCTCTTATAATAGTATAGCTCCACTAAATTTTGTTATATTATGCACATGTGAGAAATTATTCTAATGCATAAATTTTTACAAGATGGGGGTCCTGAATTCTAAGAGCTGAAGTTCAAAGAAAATGTAATTAACAAAGAACCCATTCCCATGAGCTGCATAGCAGTTCCAACAAAATACTGGGTATCCTCAACTCTCGTTAACTTCAATAGAAGTTGAAGGCAAGTGACATGAAGTAAGATCGAGTCTCTAAATTCCAGCTAATATACATTTCTTTTTGACAGCAGCAAAAAGGAGGTCTGATACAATCTTTTCGGCTCAAGACTTCTGTGAAACCCTGTTCCGCTTTTCTGTATTTACAAATAATGGCTTCATTACTTTCAAAGATCTGTTGAAATACAATTATTTAAAAATGATACACAGTGTGTAAGATTCAATTTAAAGTTATTCTTCATGACTGATATAAAAGTGATCCCAAAGGTATTATTACAAAGCTCATAACTTTCATATCCTAGACATGACCCATAGTTTTCATACATATGGGGGAAGGGGAAATACTGTAAATATATGTACATATTTACATACAGAGAGATATGCTTTTTGCCTTTATCTCAAATAAATGTACCTATGTTTATATATATACATAACAGACCTCCTATGACCAAGAAATATACACTTACGTGTTAGCAGTAGTTTCAGGTATTTAATATTTATCAATTTCTTAAATTCTTTATAATATGAGGGCTGAGCAAAAATAGTTACCTAGGTTGGATTCAGATTCTCAAAGACCTATTACTTCAGTTTCAGGTCATTTTCAAAATTTTAGTGGGTCTGTTTTCTATAACTAATTTGCATGCAAGCAAAAATCCTATGGGAACAGCTGAACTCAGAAAAAAATCAGTTCCAAATTGCAGGAATTATCCTTATTATCATTATTACTGCTGTCATTTACACACCCATCAATGTGTAATCTGGAAGTACTTTAAATGGTTGAAAATGGGAGAAAATGACATTAACCAAATAGGATAATCAAATACTAACTGTTGCAATCCCCATATGCTTGCCCAAGCATGCTCATGCACACACACACACATGCACTGTGACTTTGATAGTATGAAAATGGAACAGGAAGAGAAATTATTGTCATTGGAAATCTAGGGACAAGAGATGTACTCATTGCCACTAGTTTAAAAGTTAGCCGATTCAACCTTAAATAGACATCTGATAGCAGATAATTCCAAAGTTCAAGGACCCAGTAAAGACACAACGCTTCTCTTGCCAGTGCACAGAAAGAAAAATCATAAACACTGCTGGAGGATGGAGATGGTGTGTGGATGTACAACCCAAACAAAACATGGGTCTTGATCATGCTTGATAAACTATATCAAAAATCATGAATCACCCCACAGGGAACTGAAAGCTTTTGTAAAATGCTGAGATTCTGTAACTGCTTCATCTGAATTGCAGGACCAATCTTTTGATTTCTGTATTAGACAAAGTTTCCTAAAATCATCTTAGTGTAGCTTTGCAGTAGGAACATTTCAGATATATCTTCCTGATAAAAAACTATGCAAAGGATGGCAGTATTTCTTTGGAAAAAATGCATGATCTCTCGGCCATCACATATCCAATATGAAGTTATTAAGTTATGAAATTCAGATCCCCTCATATGTTTCTGTCTATCTCATATTCCTTATATTCATTATACACTCTTTACAGACCTTGGAACCAACTTTATCAAAATTATTTCCTTGATAGAGCAATCTCAGAGATTACATGTGAGATAAGGAAGAGGAGAGAGGTGCTTTATAAGTAATGAAGTGCTCTAAATTGTGTTCAGTTTGAAGGTAACTTTACTGAAACTGTAAGCACAACATAGAGTAGATCAGAGCCCTCTCAGAAAGGTTGAGTAAGAAAATAAATTGCCTAATGGCAATGGTACTTGTCTAAAAAATAATCCGAAACAATCCAGCTCTTCTATTATTTTCTGAACTCTCTGTCATTTTTCAGTAAATTTTAATAATATCCTTTCTGGGCCATGCTCTGCTATGTAGCAAAACAAGATTTTTAACATAAATAAAGTCAGAAATGAATATGAATAAGCAGATGAAGAAGACGGGAAAAGTCCTCAGATGATAAAAAAATTGCTTTGGAATATTGACAGAACCTTCCCCTCCATACGACACTCCCTTGCACACTAGCTGTATGTGACACCCATTCCTGGACACACGCAGCAGCTAGGAAACCCATGTGTAGATTGTTTGCCTCACCCTGTAAGAGGTGTGAAATTTTATATTCACCATAAAATAAAAAAGGCTTGTGGATTTGCTTGTGTTATCTGACTAGAAGAGGTTACAACCACAGGTACTTTTAGAATAGTTAGGTGCATTTAGGTATCTTTAGAATTTATCTGTGGGTTTTGGGTACCCACACTGCCCGTGCTGACACAATCTGAAGATACATCCTCATCTTACCCGTCGAAGGAAGAACCTAGGAAGTCCACATGCTTGTTCATTCACATTTGCTCAGTGATGCGTCAATGATATCTATATGTATATCTAAGTCCCTCTCTGTTTTCTTAAGGTGTGAAATAATTAGATTCAAGAGGTCTACAGAATTTGTGGGTTGTGCATTTGTTTTTAAAATCAAATGGCACAGCCCCTAAATGTAGCCTGAAAGTAGCACTACGATTTTGACTGTTATTTCATAACAAAAAAATTTAGCTCTTTTTTTCTTAAATTTTAATAAAGTCTATAGTCGGATATTTATAAGTAAATTTCAGAGTACAGAGTAGGTAATTTTCTATGTTTGAGAATATTCTTGCACAACATGTAGCATTTTATTTTAATTTGTGATCGAAATTTATGTAATTGGCAATTAAAAAAAGGCAGCCTGGAGCCTGCTTCTAGATCCAGAGATTTGAAAGCTGAATCACACTGAAAAAAATACCACTCTATTCTGCATGTTTTGAGGACAATCACAGAATCACAGAATGGCTGAGGATGGAAGGGACCTCTAGAGATCATCTAGTCCAACCCCCCTGCTCCAGCAGGGACACCCAGAGCACGGAGCACAGAGTGGCATCTGGGTGGGTTTGGAAGCTCTCCAGAGAAGGAGACTCCACAGCCTCTCTGGGCAGCCTGTTCCAGGGCTCTGCCACCCTCACAGGAAAGAAGTGCTTCCTCATATGGAGATGGAACTGCCTGTGTTTCAATTTATACCAATCACCCCTTGTCCTGTTTAGACAGCAAATTATTTATTTTGAGCACAGTTTTGGTAAGCAGGAATTATTGTAATGAAATTCCCTAGTTGTCTTATGTATTTCCCACCCATGACCAAGAGTGGCTAAGTTTATTGCTTATGAATTTCTTTGCTGGCCCAGAGGGGTTTGTGCCCCCAGGGAACACTTGAGGAACAAGACACGCTTCTTTCACTTGCAGCAGCATCCCTGGAGGCCCAACACCTTCCTGACTTGGAGAAGCACTCCTTCAGCTTTGCAGCCAGAGACCCTGGTAGACAAAATTTGGACTGTAATAGGTACCTGCAGTCTTCAGTCAGCATTATAATTATTTTTTCTTCTTCCTTCTTCCACACTTTGTATTTTAATGAAAGGGTTTTAATTTCACTTGTGTTGACCCTAAGAAACATCCTGGATATGAACTTAAATTTTCTCCACTTGAATTTGCATTTGTGACAGTGACTCCAGCTCTGACAAAGTGTTAAATGAGATTGGTAGAGGCATTGTTAGAATTCAGGCCAGAAATACTGGAATTGAATATATGTCTCTATATATTAATCAGGAAAAAACTTGACGAGTTTAAAAGTGGAAAGGGAAAGATGGGAGAGATTTCTGAAACACAGTTCTGTGCCATGAAGATTAAATAAAACTGAAGTGAGAACGCAACATGTTTAAAAAAACTGGGGTCAGTACTAAAAGCCACTTTTAAAGCTCTTTCAGAACATTTTACTTTAAGAAATTTTCTATTTTAAGAGAAGAAAATTGTGCTGCAAGGCCCAGACTCAATTAAAATGATTTTTTTTTTGACTTTTCTGTGAAACTCTATTTAATCTCCGTGGCAATGTGCTGACCTGCATAGAGAAAGATAGCAAAGCTACCTCTTAGCTTCAACATCTATTCCTGTAACATAGTCACAGCAGTCAATTTCTAACAGTTCTTCTGACAGAAAGACCTCTTATAGAATGACTATCATTTAATAGCCAAAATGGGAAAGACGAAACAACATATCCTCAGTCCAAATCCCATCATAGTAGCTCTGAGTAACCCCTATATCAGTGTACTCAGTACTGGAAAGAGGACCTTTAGATCAAAATAAACCAGAAAAATGCTTTTATTACTCAAAATAAGATAGTATCAAAACAAAGCAAAATAAAGCACACATTATAGTCCTATTAAGATCCTGTTAAGACTGTCTTTTGTTCTGGCTGACATGCTACCAAAGCTTGTGTATAAATAGTAACTTTCTGAACCAAATCAGGTCTTACTGGCATTTAAAGTGAAGTGACTATTGCAATAATTCCAGGAAGTCTGGAAGTAGATTGGCTATCAAAAATTATGGGTTTTTTGGGAGGTAAATTTGTGCAGTTTAGACATTCTATACTGAATGGAAATTCTGAATGTTGTCTATATGACCCAGGACTGAAACGAATCTCCTGGGCAATTCATCTACATTTCTTGCCATTGAAAACAGGCATGTCTTATAAGCTTTTTCATTTCTCATCTAAAAGTTATTACAGTCTTCAGTGCACACTGTTTTAAAGATGTCTGCTCTAAAACTGACTGGTCTGAATGCTTGGTATCAAGCTTTCCTCTACTGTCCTGAGCAAACTCATGCCAGCTGCCTATGCTTGAGCCCTGCATACCCTCCCATATTAGTTTCCTCTCAGATGAAACATCCACAATCCCTTAATCTTGCCCCTTCTTACAGTGAAGTCATTATCTTAATAGCACCAGAATGACCATTATTCACAGTGCTTTGGATAGTTTTATGAACTTCTTATGTTGCTAATTCTCATATTTTCACAGAGTACCTTACCCAGACCATCCTAAAATCATATTTTCTTATCTTCTTAACAGCTGTAGCCTATTGAAGGTTCACAGTCCTCCTGCAGCTGACTACATTTGTTTTCAGCAGATGAGATCACAATTTATTGTAAAAATACCAGTAGTTAAATACATTGCTTTATTTTAATGCCATCTATCCAGTTTGCTCAAGACCTCAAGATAGACTTAACTCTCCTATATGTTGGTCTTCTCCTGTATGAACTGCACAATCACCAACTTTATTAGCACATATTCATTCCCTTTTTGCTAATGCTAAGTTATTAATAAAAAATATTAAAAAGATTTGCCTGGTTTCATCCTTGAACATCTTCATTAGGAAGTTTCTTTCAGCAGATATCTGCTCTTTCAACCTATCTGCCCTTTAGCCTGCTTAGGTAAATTCTTTACTTTTTCTCCACTAAAGCTCAGTTTTTTAACTTCATCTACATTTTTTCCCAGAGGTGCTATCCTTAACAATTCACTAAACTGAAGTAGCTTATATCTATTGCAATTCTGTTTTCTGTGAAAGAAAACATTAAAGCAAAACAACAGGTTAATATGGCACAATCTAGAGACACAGTCTGCATAAAATATTACCTTTTATTTCTTCCATATATCTACAAATTTTCAATCAATCAACTTTCTCTCAAAACTTGTGTAAAGGCCCTGCAGACCAGAGATACTGGGTTAATGGCCTTATGTCTTCCTGGATCTTTTCTTTCTCTTGTCTTAACCCTGGGCACTAAATAGCCCTTCTCTGTGCATGCAGTAATATTCTAAATACTTAGCTTAATTAAAAAAAATTGGTTTTGAATTGTCATTCAGAGTTCAGGGACATAAATTACCCTCTCTCCCACACCTTTTCAAAAACATTTTCAATCATTTTCAAAACATAATCACTTCCACTTCAGGCAATTCTTTCCTGCAATTTAAAGGAAGATTTAAATTCTTCACCTATACCTTTATGATGGCTCTTTTCTTTTGTCTAGTATCTCTTTCAGTAATTACTTATCAATCCAAACGAGATTCCTTGAAACAAATTTCCATATCAAATATTTGTTATTAATCTAACTTTACCTAAAATCTTTATTAGTTCTGTTGTTCTCACTGTTTCCTTTTATTTATCCAAGCTCACACTTTTGAAATTCTTAACCCTAATAATAGTTCTGTGTTTTATTTGCCCCTTTATTTTAATTGAACTGAATAACTATTTTTGATTTAACTTTCAGTAATAAAGAAGTAGACTTCTGATATGTACAAGGAATTGATATATATAGTAGTCTAGTGCATTTAGGAGTGTTATGGATAATATATATGAATGCCCCAGATATACTTGACACATAGGAGAACTTACAGTGAATTCACACTGAGATTAAGGGTTTCAGAAACTCATGCATGTACTGTGTAGTCCGTTTTTGTCTGTGAAGAAAGTTCACATTTAACATGTCAACTGTTAGCACAGATAATGTAGTAAGCAAAAGATCAAAAGGGGTCCAAGACTCTAGGATACTATGCATTCAAGCTTCCTGGAGTGATATATATACATAATTGGAGGGATCTGATTTGCTGCCATGCAATGTGTCACTCACTTCCAAAATTCCTTTGGGTTTAATTAAAATTTACAATCACCCAAAAATACAACAAAGTCCATCTCACAAAATCAGAAGCCCATCACCCTCAGCAGGAGGGTTGACAGGAGCAGCTCATGATGACTTCACTCAAAGTTAATCCAGTTCACAGGCTGCAGGCTCCATATAAACACATTATAGACTTGTCAAGTTACAAACTGCACATAACAAGTCATCAAGAGAGAGAAAAAACAGCAAAGCCAAACCAAACAAACAAAATAAATAAGTTTAGAAAAACATCCAACATGTATAGTTTCTTATTTACTATACATTTTCTTATTTAAAAAAATAAAACAATAATTTGATAGCTTGAGCCTAGTGGTTAGTAAACCAAGAAATTGTATTGTCAAAAGAAGTTAGACAAATAAAATGGAAAATAAGAACAAATAGATAGAACCAGTAAAAATAAAATTTCTGTAGAAAGAAATAGAAAGTCATTGTGCAATATCGTCCACCATTTCATTAAACTCTTAATGGAAACTTTGAAAACAGCAAGAAGTGAAGAAGTAGTAATGTGTAACTGCAAAAAAGATATTTTACATGTGAATTTGTCATGAGTACTAAAGTTGGGAACTCCCCTTCCTGGGAGGAGAAGCATTTATTGACCTGTCATTCAGGCTATTGGGCTATGTTGTTCAGGATAGAGAAATACTTGATAGAGTTAAAAGACTCTGTGATTATCATTTAAGGCTCCAAAGCATTTGATTTAACTTAACTAAAGAACTTTCCTGAGAAAGGAAGAGTAATATGTCATCCTGTAATTTTAAAACAACACTCTCAGACTATTGAATCCAAGGCAATTCACAGTCCAAAAGGATTCAAACACAAAATTGCAGATCCCGTGTTTATTGCATCAGCCAACATGTTAAATGTATAAAAATTTGGCATCAGTTAGGTATACTAAGAACAGAATGTTATGGTACAAATAAACTAAAAATCTCTCATCTTCACCTAGAACCTGAAACAAAATTGCTTTAATATGTGAAAGAGGGGAGTTTAATTTAGAAATTTAAATAGTTTTGGAAGATGTAACCTCAAAACCTTTGAGTATTCTGGGAATAGCATGTAAATATTGTGGAAGGAAATATAAATACTGAATTTTTAGGCCTAGAGGTAAGACATGATCCTTTGGTAATACGCGAGCTAAATTCGTAAAACACACTAAATTCTTAAGCCACAGAGACACAGCACTCTAATTTACATCACATAACCAGCATGAATTATAACAGTAGGGCAATACAAAATATTATGGATCCAAACAATCAGAGATAAATATTTTATGATATAGCATAGTTTTATAATAAAAATAATATACATGTCCTGCATAAGCAGTTTAGGAAAACTCAACCATTGTAATGTTACTTTTTTATTATTTTTTTTTTATAGTAATGTCATTTCTGTACAGGAGGGAACCAGCCTACACCTTCAGGCAGATGAACTGAATAAATTAATAGGTCTTTTCAAGACCAGTCTTCTGGCCAGATTCAGCTCTGGTGTCAAGAGTAGTAAGTTATTCACTGAATATAAAATAATCATAAAGAACTATAAGGGGAAAACCAATACTGAACAACTTAGAATTGTTTGGCATTTAATAGATGAAATGAAAGCACAAAGCAACACAAATCAAGGAAAGCAAAGGGACTTCTAGCAAGGAAACCAATTAACAAGATCACATGAAATAAGCTCCCCTCTCCCCAAGTTGAACTTATTCCCGAACCATTCAGTAGTTTAAGGACTTCTGTCATAATGGCAAAACTCTAAGGAAATTCAATAGCTGAATAGCTGCCAGGCTAAATTTGGTACTTTCAAAATGTAAAATCAAATACTTTTTTGGCTTTGTACACCCACGGAATACTGAATTGGCACATATTCAATAGAAAGAACAAAGAAGCCACATAAAAAGCATCATGAAACAAAGCGAAAAGACAAATTTTGGCTGTAACCTTTGTCAAGTTTAGTGGTTTCCCCCAGGTTTCTCCCCTGTTTCCACCTGAACAGGATGACCTTTATGGACTCTTGAGACTCCCAGTGCTTTATCAGTCTTAGCTCTTTAAAGTCATGGTGGTGTCATAGCTCTCAAGAAAACAGTTGCTCTTCATAAATAAAAATAATTTTTATCTGGGAAAAAGTAAAATCTAATACAGTAAATTACATCTTCCATTCCTCTGCTAGCACATAATTGTAGCCCGCTGTATCCTGTATCCTACCAGAGACATGACAGTTGAAATGTACACATTAAAAAAAAAAAAAGAAATAGTAATTCAAATGAAAGAAAACAACATAGTTTATAGATGAAAGAACTATGTGTTAGAGCTGATTGAAAATTCTATGACTTTTTTTTTTTTTGTCAAAAAATGGGCTTTCAAACTGTTCAGAATTTCTGTTTTCAAGTCTTTTTATTTTTGGCTGAATTTGTGTTTGTATTCATGGAAAAAAAATACTTTATACATGAAAAATATTTCAGTTATTGGCATCCAGAAAGCAAAATATTTAGGGAACCAATAAAAAAAACTACTATAAAATTTTCAAGAAAATTGAGATTGGAGACTATTCCCATTGAGCATTCCTCTAATGTATTACCTTGACTATTTTAGCATTGCATACAAAAGCACTTGAAAATAGATTTTATAGTGGATCAATGTGAGACTAAGATACTGTTTCCTTTGTCATAGTAGATTACAATTCATTATGTCCCACAACAGCCAAAGAGCAACACAGATGAAAATACTTAAGAACTAGGAGGACTTTACAGACCTAACTAACCTGAGTTTTTAAAAGCTTGATCAAATTAGTTTGGGAGTTTTCTGAGGCATGGTGAAAGGCAAATTCCTGATATCAATGATTCTTATGTCTCTAATACAGAATTATTTGGCAGAATGGAATTTCTAAAAGGCATGAAACAGTACATTTCCCTTTACCTCACACGTAGAAAAAGCATACCATTTTCATATGGAAAAAAAATATATCCAAGTTGGACATTACTATATAAAAATTTAAGTTAAAATATTTAAATTTTGCAACATTATAGGTATTGAAAACAAAGTATTACAATAGAAAAATACTAAGCACATTGCTAAATCATTTTCTTTGGATGACAGTCTAGTACATACCACTAGCTAATAGGAAGAGGTTAGGAACGCAAAATTTATACATTGTGATATCAACAGTAACCCTAAAGAAGAAAACGATGACTAGCTGCCCTATATGTTTAACATTTCTTTTCCTTCCTACATAGAGATATCAGAGCTAAATGCCACTTGGAAACCAGGCAACTAATTCATAGAATCATAGAATCATAGAATCATAGAATGCTTAGGGTTGGAAGGCACCTCTAGAGATCATCTAGTCCAACCCCCCTGCATACGCAGGGACACCTAGAGCACATGGCACAGGAGTGCATCCAAGCGGGTTTGGAAGATCTCCAGAGAAGGAGACTCCACAACCTCTCTGGGCAGCCTGTTCCAGTGCTCTGTCACCCTCACTGTTAAGAAATTTTTCCTTAAGTTCCTATGGAATTTTTGGTGTTTCAGTTTCCGGCCATTTCCTCTAGTCCTATCAGTGGCCACCACTGAAAAGAGACCATCCCCATCCTCTGCACTCCCTCCCTTGACGTACTTATAGACACTGATTAGATCCCCTCTCAGCCTTCTCTTCTCCAGGCTGAACAGGCCCAGCTCCCTCAGCCTCTCCTCATAGGGCAGATGTTCCAGGCCCCTGATCATCCTTGTGGCCCTGCGCTGGACTCTCTCCGGAAGCTCCACATCCCTCTTGTACTGTGGAGCCCAGAACTGGACACAATACTCCAGATGCGGCCTCACCAGGGCTGAGTAGAGGGGCAGGATCACCTCCCTCGACCTGCTGGAGATGCTCTTCTTAATGCACCCCAGGATCCCATTGGCCTTCTTGGCCACGAGGGCACACTGCTGCCTCATGGTCAACTTATCATCCACCATGACACCCAGGTCTTTCTCCGCAGAGCTGCTCTCCAGAAGGTCAGTCCCCAACCTGTACTGGTGTCTGGGGCTATTCCTCCCCAGGTGCAGGACCTTGCACTTGGCCTTGTTGAACTGCATGAGGTTTTTCACCGCCCAGTTGTCCAGTCTGTCCAGGTCCCTCTGGATGGCAGCACAGCCCTCTGGGGTATCGGCTACTCCTCCCAGTTTCGTGTCATCAGCAAACTTGCTGAGGGAGCAGCTTATAGGATTGTGGAGATCCATAAACATGAATTCCACTCAGAACTAAAAATGTACACAACCCTGAAACTTTCTTAACATGCTCTTAGTGATACATATATATATCCATATACGTCCATCTTTGTTTTTTTCATACTCTACAAGACTCCTGTAAAAAGTTTGAACATCCCTACTAAGCATCAGATGGTCCCATTAATCAATACACTAACATTTCTCACCAAAGGTTTAGTATGCCATTTCTGGGATAGGCTTCTGTCAGCCTATCCAAGGTAAATATGCACTCACAGGAAGAGAAGCAGTAAAGGAGGGAAAGAAAAGCAAATTAAAAGTTCAGTCATTTCATGTCAGCCTGTCTCTGCCATCATTGACCTTAATGGAGAATCATGCTTCCAATTATTTTGATAAATTTACTTTACCTGTATAGAATTATAACCATAGCGACATTATCTCTCCATAACAGGAAAGAATTTACATTTTCATGCCTATAAGGGTAAGGGATGGTGACAAAATAGTGAGAAGGACTAGTTTTGCTTAGCTTTGATCTTTCACAGTCTAGCAGACATAGAGGGATGTAAATAGTGAAGCATTATCATCAGGGCTGCATTCAAAATTAAAATTACTGAACTTGTTGAAACTGTGGACTATATTGAGGATAATTACACTAACAATTTAATTGCACAGTAAAGTATATGAGAATGGTAGTTGTTTAGCTAGACATTTTTCTTTGGCATGTTATTGTTTTGTTGTTTTCTAGACCTATGATATCAGAGCCAGAATTTTGTGAAGAATTGTTGTCTGTGCCATTTTTCAAGCAGGATGCATTCCATGAAAAACAACAGTTGAAATCTGGATATCAGTGAAGCCAATGAGTTTGGCTGTTAACTTAAATGAGAACCAAATATTATTCAGTGCCACTAGTAGACATTCTAACATTAGATTTTTCTTCTTTGAAACACCCCAGGATAGTGACATGATATTGGCGACCTCTAATAACAAATACTGAGTTTTCTTCTTTCACAAACTATTTAAAATCATACTGAATTTAATATATAGAGGACTAACAAAAACAACAACAATAAAATCCTGTTTTGCTAAGCTGTTATCGGGATACCATCGAGTTAGTACTGGCAGTCAGAACACAGTTGACTCCTTTCCATGATCTATCCCATTCCAGCAATGGTTTTAATTTATCATGTATTTTATGTCTGAGATGACAGGCATTGTAGGTACTACTTATGTTCTCAACTTGTGTGCTGGTCCTCATGGCTATGCAGTGCAGCTATAAAGCTTCCTTAGTGAATTTCACTATGCAATTGATTAGCAACCTACCATGCTTTGTGGCATAGACATTGCTGAATGTATTAACTAAAGTGAGTACCATGACAAACTCCTATGTATTCTGCTTTCAAGTTTTAACTAGTGCCATCTACCCCTTTCACATCCTCTTTAGGCAGTTCCAGACTTCCTTCAGCTACAAGTCTTTTTCTTCCTTTTAGTAAATAATTTTCCACATTGGATGGTATCAATGCCTCATAAAATCTACATGGATGACACATCCTATGCTAGAATATTATGGTATATTGTACCAAATTGTCCTTATGTTTTCAACACAAAATACAAAAAAATCTGAAGAAAGGGGTGTAGGCAAGACTCCATTTACACACCATGCAGATAGGGCTTCCTAATGAGGAAACTAATATTCATTGAGTCAGTAGATGTGATATGCATCATGTGACCAGCTGCAGCTAAATAGGCACTTAAAAGCTGTGGAGCAATGAAAAAAAAAAGGCAATCGATTCTGATAGCAAAACAATTATCAAAAAAATTGTCATGCAAATCTATCATAAAATATAAAACAATGACGTGCATAGTAATTATGAGAGTGAAAGAGAATAGATGTTCATTTATACAATATTTCTTACAAATTATTGTCTCTAATTCTAGCTGATATCACTTCCTATTTAACTTTCCTCAACCTGAGAAATTTTACCTTCTTTATAGTCTCACCACAAATCTCTAAATTAACTTGATATATGTTCACACATTACCTTGGGCTGTTCTGTTTTCATGTTTAAAGCCATTTGGTGAAAGATGTTTCTGCCACTTAGTTTAACCTAGTCAAATGACAGTGTTTGGCTACAGGAACACTCAGAAAAAATTAATAAATAAAAAGGGAGATGGAAGATTAAAGAATGATTATGTTATTTAATATGGGTCAAAAAGACCACATATATACACCACCAGATCTCCCTACCGTTATTTGTTTTTATTCATAATCATATCTACTCCATGTATTATGTTAAAATGCCTGCATCCTTTTGATGTTATAGATTGAAAAACATCCCTCGTTTTCTTTTATTCACCAGTCATGTCTTTATCATAGAAAAGTCTCTGGTAAATAAAGGTGTAGTTCTGCAACTACAGATGGAATTTGGCTAAAACAAGCAAAACAGACAAACAAAAAAAGAGCACCAAGCTTAGGTTTTCAGTGAAAAGATTTTCAAGTTACCTGTTCCTAAAATATGCAACTTAACAGTTTAAATTCAAAGAAAAAGCTCTAGCAGGATTCAACAGTCCTTTTTATATTTTGTAATTTAATAAAAATGAGACTCAAGGGGAAAAAATGATTAAAATCGGTATCAAATAAAACAACACAGTGATTAAAATCTCATTTTTGCTGGGTCTTGTCTTTCCTTGTCTTTAGATAACTAGAGTAATAGCCGCCTTTAGCAAAGTGGTAATAACCATTTCGGTACTAGTATTCCCAACAGCAGGAGCTGTGCCTTGACAAAGGAATATGGAATATGGAGATTGGAGTACAACCTTATTTAGATCTTAATAAGAACATTGGAGGATGGAGAGAACACAGCTGCCAGGCTTTTCTTTCTTTTTTTCAACTCTACTTCCTCACCTCACCCTGCCCCCCTCCTGAAAACTGAAGGCAAATGAATGTAACTGGAGCTAGAAATGCTGAAATGTTCATTTCTGAGTCAGGAATGACTCTAGGCTATATCCAGAGTTCTGTTGCCCAAACACAGAATCTACCATTTCAGAGTGGAAAGCAGCAGTAATTCCTGCTTTTACAGGAACATATAACATTTTAATACTCTCTATTTTTTTCTTTAGCTAGTAAAAATGTCATATTTTGGTTTCTTATATGCTGTCTGGAAAGAGGAAAACTGTTTGGCATTTACCATCTCAAAGTAATGGTTGCTCTTGTACATTTGCATTCTGTATGTCAAATAAATTTGACAATTTTACCCATTAAATGTTAATAAAATGGACACATGTCTAAAATGCTAAACATATGTGTTAACGTTTTCATTCCAATTGAACTTGTTTGCTGCCTAAAGAAGTTCAGGGCATTAATGCACAATGTGTGGAAGTTTATATCCCCTGGGCAGACAGAGAAATACGGTAGAAATAATGGATTGATTCAGTACAAACCTTGAAAAATGCACTACATGTTCAGGTAGAGTTTGGGACCTGAAAGGAAAGGTATGTGAGCCATGTATATCATGGACCATGAAGCACTTAGGTGCTATGATAATGGGAATTGCGTGAAGATCCCAGGCTCTACGTACTTGCTCTGTAAGACAGAAAAATCAAAACTCCTTTTTTTTTTTTTTTTTTTCTTTTTCGTCTTTTAGCAATTTTCACAAAATCTCAAATCTTGAAAAGATTTAAATTGAGGAAATATTATGAAAGTTACAGATTTTGACCTTGCCTTCCTCCCTGACGTTTTTTGTTTGGGCGCAGAAAAAGAGCAAAAGGAAATGCTGCAGAAGGTCAGCTGACACAAAAACTTCTATTTCTTTCACAGTCCACCTGTTTGATCCTGCTAATTCAGTTCAGTTCTTCTGCAAAGAAGACCTTTTTTTTTTTTTTTTTTTTTTTTTTTTTTTCTCCTCCCATTATATACCCATCCATTTTTATTTATTTAAATGAATTCATAATTTGGTAGGGTACCTGCCTATCTCGTAATAGAAAATGAATGTAAGAGATTAGACAGAATTAAAAAGTCAGGGATATAGAGAAAAACCCTACATGAAAGCAGACATGCTTGGGTAGACAGAAAGTAAACTTATAAGGAAAACAGAGATAGCTGTCTTTAAAAACATGACATTCCCTAAGAAGTACCAAGAAGAGAGACTGAAGGTACTGCTCTTTCTCTCTCTATTTAGAATAGGCATTAGCTTTAAACTACTACAAGCTATGGCACTAACTGCTTATCACTGTTTGTTTTACTTTTAAAAAGAGGCTAGTCCACTCAGGGAAACAGAGCCAGACTCAGTATTTTGATCACAACTTTTTACTCCCAGTACAGCTGGCTCAGCATGCACAGACAGTATCTGTCACCATCTAGTTTTACTACTGGAGTTCAGATGGGAATGAAGGCAGCTTAATTCTGGCCAACATCAAATAATATTCACTAGGTCTACTCTATTAAGATAAGAAGAAGAGACATTTTATTTTATCCAGGCATGGCTTTGATTGGCAACCTGAAACAATAAAAGCAATCAAGAACAGCATCCTCTGTGTAGAACATTGGGTTGCTTAGTTTGGATCGCCCAAAGCACAGTGTAGAACCGCTGTTGAACCCTAACATCGAGATGAGCAGTAACATGTGGATACCTAAATCAGCATAACTAACTTTCTCCTCATCATCCTTGACCTCAAACTCTTCTTTCTGAACACATATTCTATATATCCCAGCCTTACTATACTGTGTGACCTAGTGTGTTAGGCTGGGAAAAAAATAAATAAATTGATATATGAGCTCCATCTTAGATAACCAGGAGGTGTAATACTGGAAAAAGCCGTTGGGAATATCTACCTAAGATATATGACAAGATACCTTTTCTAGACATTTTTAGAGTGGTCATCTGCCCATCAGCCTGTTCTCAAGGCTCTCTTTCTAGTCAATAGGGAACAACATGAATTTACCATGAACAATTCATCTGACATGTTTTAGAGGTCAGCTTTGAGATGCTGACATTTCCTAATGTGGTATGTCGCTATATAATACTGTCTACTTAACATAGTGCTTAGCACAGACTGCAAGCTCTACTCAAGAAAAAAAAAAAAAAAAAAAAAGGATGGGGCAAAGGTGTCCCAGAGCAAGGATCACTAGTGAATCCTAGCAACTCTACAGGAATGTTTGCTTCTTTACTGACTTAGTGTTGCCACAGCTGCACATTCTGACCATTCATTATAATATAAATAACACACAGCCACCAGTGTGAAGACCTCTATTATGGTTTTATAAATATTGTGGAAATTTAGAGATTGGAACCTGAGGCAGTTTCACAGTGGTGGAGCTTCTAGATAATGTATTCGTATTTTTTACCAGGGCTCTTCTGCATTGCTTTGAAAAAGTGCTGACATGCAAAGTTCATTAGGATTTTCTTAATATTTCTTTGAACTGTTCATTAAATATCATTTTCTAGTGACTTCAGAATTATTCAACTCATATGTGCAAGCATTAAATATGCATTCCTCTTCCATATCTTTATTTTTATCATTTTCTTTCCTAAAATAGGATTTTACCTTCAAAGAAGTAGGTAGAGATAATATTTCTCTTCAGAAGTCAGAAATAAGATAAACACTTCATAAAAAAATTAGAGTGTAGTCAAGAAACCAGTTAACAAATAAATGCATAATTCAAAACCATTGAAATTTTGCAGTTAAGGTGAAAGAAACCTCTCTGCTATGGACCTGGGAATTTCATCACGGACATAGAACCTGAAAGCCCCTCATATCACTAATTTTTGAAAACAATTTTCCTGATAAGCAGTAAAGTCAGGAGGAATCCAACCATAGAATTCCATAAGGTAGCAGAAGCAGAGAATAGGAGTTCAGAGGAAGCAGAATCTAATGACCAGTGAGAAGCAAGTTTATAGAATCAGGGGTGGAGGGACACTAGGGAGAAAGAGAGACCCTGAAGTGGTCTTCCCTTTGCATTACCTGCACTCTAATCTACGTAGGAGAGTGGGGCACAGAGATGTTTTGCATTTGTTCCGTTTTTTTTCATAGATAACTCCCACATTATACATCTGAAAATGTTGCTCTGTAGAAAATGGATTGCTATTAAAAGATTTATGCTTAATTCTGCGCTGTTCAACCAAGACAGACTTCAAACAATAGATCCTCTCACAAATCCTCTTGCAGCAGAGATCCCAACCTGGAGTGGTGTTTTTTGGTATATCCATGAACAAGTAAAGATTAGTCATTTACTGTCCTTAAAGTTTGCAGTGTGGCTGGCTTAAAAATATGGGGCACATTTTGAAGAGATAGGTTGATCTGCATGGCTGAGAACATATCACTGGAACATTTTATATCTGCCAATTATCCCTGATAAAAACAAAATATTGTTATAATGAAAGGAAGAATAACATTAGAAATGGTGCAAAATCACATCTCAGGGAAGGAATGATGGCCCGAGGTTGAGTGGAAATCGTGCCTGAGGTGACAGATCTGCTAATGTCCTTGGGCCACAGTGCTGTATATCCTCAGTCATCCTGCTTCCCTTTGTATTCACACCTATTTGCCAGCATCTGAGGTTGAGTGCTTATATGAATGATTTTGATACTTAATTATGACATACTTGAATGTATGTTTCTGTCAATAAACTGACAATATCTGTGGAACAAGGCTGCATGTTAGAGTGCACCACAGGAGGGTTGAAACTCTCTTCCCTCTTAGGCTTTTTTACCTTCTTCTGTAGAGCAACTTCAGAGGTTCTGGTGGGGGACTAAATTACAGATACATTCTTGCAATTCCTGCAATCCCTTTGATAGCTCACAGTTAGCTCAGCTGCTCCAGTGTGTCCTGGCTCCTTGCCTCTTCCTTGTCTTTTCACTCCTATCCTCCCCTTGCCCTGCCGCACTCAGAGAACTAAGATACGGGATTATTATATCCTATGTTTAGAAATGAGGCAAAGAAGAATTTTAATATTAGGAAGTAAATCACACCTAACTTTTCCAGGGTCATAGCTAGGAAAACAGTATTGCTGTTCTTTGTTTCATGTAAGCTGCCCTACAAGATTTAACTCATAAATGTGCTATGCATGGTCAGTGTGCTGGTGCTTATAAAATACTTTACTTGTGAAATCCCAGACAGTAATGCAAACATAATCTCTTGGAACTCCCACACTACAGATTGGCTAGTACACGAGTTTTATTTTTTTTCACATTGCAATAATTCTTCTGTACTCTGACTTACACTGATGTAAATTATTTCTGTTAACAAGGCATTTACAGTTTTAATTATTTATTTTTTTAAGTTACCAGCATAAATAAATCACTCAGATTTTTAAAAGTCACTTGTTCAAAAAACATGGATGTGCTCTTTTACCACACTTTTCTTTCTAACTTTTTAATAATAGTTTCCTCTGTCATTACTCTTGGCTTTTACTAGCACATTTGCTTCATAAGATTTTCAATCCTGAAATGCAGAGTAATATTTTTTATGAAAATAGCAATCATTACCCAAGAGTATAGGCATTAGTCATGGACCTTGACCTCTTTTGCTCTGAATCAAAAATACTTCTGTTGGTGGAAGAGAAAAGCAATTACACAATGAGGCAAAGATTTCCAAAACACAATCTTAAGACTATTGGTTTCACAAGAAATTTACCCTGAAGAACAAGGTGTTAATTAGTACTTGGTTACTAACATCAATCAGCCCTTCAACCCACCATAGAAAGTAAAAGCAGTCCTCAGTGTAATAAACAGACCGTAAGATTTAAGAAGAGAAATTCTAAAAAGCAGTTCATGAAAAATTAATTTCCTTCATTTTTAATTTTTATGTTCTAGGAAACCCGCTGACATGAGAACTCTTTCTCTCCTCTCCTCTCCTCTCCTCTCCTCTCCTCTCCTCTCCTCTCCTCTCCTCTCCTCTCCTCTCCTCTCCTCTCCTCTCCTCTCCTCTCCTCTCCTCTCCTCTCCTCTCCTCTCCTCTCCTCTCCTCTCTCCTCTTGCTTTGCCTTGCCTTTCTCTTCCCTCTTCCCTCTTCCCTCTTCCCTCTTCCCTTCCCTTCCCTCCCCTCCCCTTCCCTTCCCTTTCCTTCCATCTTCCCTTCCCTTCCCCCTTCCCCCTTTTTTATTTTGTTAAGAAAGTAGTCAGTGCTGCCAGACTCCCGAAAACAACAAGCAGAACTAACCCTTTCCTCCCTTCTCTCCTACACATAGTTGCAATATAAGAGATGGTGTATAGGGGAGTAGCAACACTGTGTGAAGGATTTAAGGACAGAGAACAGATATTAACAAGGATTTCTTTAATGCCAGACAGGACTATTTGCAAGACAGGGGTATTACATCCAAAAAGGAAGACATAAAATGCAATTACATGCTCAGACCTTTGGAAAACTAAATTGGTTTGAAGCATGTGCCTTTAAAAATTACACTTAAGCTCTCTGAGAGAGGGAAGTTGTCTTTGGTTTTGGTTAGTAAAAGGAGTCATGGGTGGTGAGGAGGCAACCAGCGAGACTGAGCAAAAAAATGGGGAGTCAAAAATGCACCCAATAATCTGCCAAAATGCACTGTTCCAATCTAAAGGTATAGAGGAGATACTCTTGATAAATCTCTCTTTCTCTCTCTATATATATATGTACATATATGTATATACTGGTATAAAAACTATATTTAAGTGGTGCTAAAAAAGCAAATTTAAAAATCCAGTGTCTGTCTTTCTGTTAGAAGAGCCTATAGCGGCTGCTAGAGGTGGAGGTACCCACAGAAGTTGTGCAGAACCCTGGGTACAGCGTGAAGCAGCTGCTGTTTAAAACTGCAACACCTTGTAAGAAACTGTTATAGGTTGTGTTTGTCTCAACATCTTTGATACACCATTTGCCTGGACAATGCCCTGGCATCTTATCTCTGGGAAAGTCCCTCACCATTCTCTGGGAGGGTCTCTTACCATTTGTGCCTCCTAGCCCTGGCACCTTATCTCTGGGAAGACTGTAATAGCAGCTATCTACTTGGCGTTGGCTGGAGACCTGAACAATGACGACAATGGCAGTGCCCACCAGAGCAGTTTGTGTATGAATCAGGGGTGAAGAGGCATACAAAAAGCACACAGCATGTACAACAGGATCAACAAGTACCAGAAAACTTCAAGAAAATGGGAGGACCCTTTGAGAAGGGGGACATAAAAGCAGCACATTTTCCCCTCCCCGGCAGCAGCGCAGAACATCAGCTGCACCAGGACCTGCACCGAAGCGGAGCCGGCGACACTTAGCCAGACTGCTGGTGGTGGTAACTATAAACTTGTTGCATCTCTCCTGTTTGCTTGCTTATCTTTCTTTCCATTTTCTTCTCCTTCTTCTCTCTGTCCTATTTGCACTTACGAGAATAAAGCTAACAAGGTTCTATGACATTTGACCCCGTTGTGTCTTAATCTCACTCTTGGGATCGTATTGAAACCTCCCCTGACACCAGGTCAGGACATACCTGGAGGTAGAGGAGGACACAGCAACAGCAGCGAACATCTGGACACATGCACCTTCCAGGATGGGGCATAGCGTCACACCACCATAATCATGGCACAACCTCAGGTACAAGCTACAACCGAGGCACTCTTTTCATCCTTCCTTCCCTCTACTGAATAAGCAACAGAATAAGTAATAAGTAAATGAAAAAAAAAAAAAAGGAATAACAGAGCCATGTTTCATGCCCCATGTCCTCCTCATCAGTAGAAATGGCTGACTTGAACTGATTTTACCCAGCAGGAAGCTGAAGAATTCTTTCAAGGTAAATAGCAACCAAAGCAGGGCAGCTCAGATGAGTCTCCAACTGTGCACAGATTTTATTCCCTAGCATTAAATAAGCAATATTAATAATACTAAACACTGGTATGGCTAATAGCATTTTCTTGTCACACAAAATTCGTAATTGTCACCCAGCTATTGAAAGCTGACATGTTGTAGAACAGATTCTTGCTGTGTTGCTTCTGTGTAAGGGCAAGGGAATGCTAGCACCTCCTGTTTTGCAAATATTTAACTATAGCAAGAAATTTTAATGAGGAAAAATGAAGATAGTGCATATTTGAGAATTACAAAAGAGTGCTCCTTTCCTTACAGAAATTATTGCTACTTACTTGCTTCAGAAAGAAACATGCCTGTAAAATGGAACATGCCAAATAAAAACACTGCATGGGTCCTCAAGCACAAAGTGGTCACTGAAATGGTTTCCTGACTCCCAGGAAGATGATTGAGATAGAAATCAGCCAAACAGGGAAAACCTATTTGAATGGCACAAAGAGAACTAGTCCCATTTTTTTTTGTGGCCCACAAGAGGCTGTTGTTTTTCATGTTTACCTAGAGCTACACATTTGAGGATACAACATCAATAAACTGCATGCTTCCATGATTCTTCATATATTTAACCAAATATTTTTCCTCCCAGTAATTTTGCCCTGGAATTTGTTCTAGAAAGTGTAGAAGGCTACTCAGTAACAGGATCTTTTGTGATTCTGGAATAAGTAGGGACCAAATAATTTGTGGGACCAAATTAATTTAGAAATATGACCTGACTCATCCAATAACACTAAGACCCATTCCTGCAGGCCTAGGATTTAGTTAGCTATTTAAAAGGCCACTACAGCATAAAGGAGACCCTTTCATCTGTTGGAAACTCCTGACAGCACTGCAAATTTCCTGCTGAGATATAGCTGAAATCTGGAAAAAGAAAGTCTAGAAGACTAGAATGTCTAACAAGGCATTTTGTAGTTTCCTACAAAGTAAAATCTACTCAGATTTCTACTTCCCTTCAATCTTAGTGGGGCATATTTTTAGTATTTCTCAAAAGAGTTCTCATAGCTGTTGCATGAAAATACAGAATCTTGTGCTACATTTTTCTGTGTTGTTCAGTCTATAACACTGACATGAAAACAAGAAGAGGGGAAAAATATTTTCCTACCTACATATCCTGGGACAACAGAACATGCAAAATAATGTTGAGGTGTGATGGACCATAATTTTGCTATATATTGCTTTATTTCTTTGAGTATTAAACATATTTTTTCTTGCCTTCATGATAAATTCATTTACATTTTGGTGATAACTGTCAAGGTAAATCTAGACTAAGGTTAGAAAGAAATGTGAGCTATCACTGATAAGATGAAGTGAATGCAAAGGAAGAAGATAACACCAAAAGTAAGACCACAATCCTGACCGTGAAAATTTCAAGTCCGAGTTAAGGCAGTTGAAAGAAATCTCCATCAGGCAAGCAGTGCCTCAGTGTAAACGAATAGAGTTTGCTGGAGAATCTCAAATTGTTGTACTAATCCTGCTGCTCCAAAAGAACTTCAGGGTACATATATATCTTTTCTCAATACTGGAGAAATTCTTATAGCTATATCTTTATCTTTACAAAGCAAGATACTACAGTGAACTAGGAATTAAGTGAACAAGATGTCTTGTTGATTCCATGTCTTGCACACATAGAAGTAGCCTGGCTTCATGCGACACACCAAAACTGTTGTATTAGCTAAATTAAATACTCCTAAAATTTGCCTCTGTTTCTTGCAGTCTTATGATACTCACATCTTGGAATTATATTTGTCTTTTTCCCACCAATGTAGTCCACGACTCTGTTGCAAACCACCTAAAATGCCAATAACTATTTTGTTATTCTACATGTATATCCGCACATCATGATCCTGAAGGAAGGGAGTATTTTTAAATAATCTTAGCTTAATTAAAGTGCCAATCAAGACTCATGCCAATGCATCTGGAATGATGTTAGCCGGAGCTTAAGCTAAGGCTATGGTCAGACAACCCCTGCAGAAGAAGCTACTGTGATTAAAGATATTACTGACCCCAATTTAATTGTTAATGTTTATTGTGTCCCTTCTGCTGTTTGTAGCTCATCTTGACAAAGAAAGCCTGCATATCAGATACATCAGTGTTCCCCTTCTGAGTCAGTAGGAAGTCAGCTGATTTTAGATAGTCTTCAGTGGTTATGTAACCTGCACAGGCTAACTTGGCTCTCATGCAAATGAAGAATGCTCATCAGATTGACCTGCTGGCTGCAAGAGGACAGGGAACAATATCTTGTGTTAGAAAGTAGTAGCACCAAATCACAGCTGCTTCTGTAACAATTGTTGGCTGCATCTTGCTCACAAGAGTTTGTGTTTTATTGATATATATTTCTACCCACAAAACATAAAATAGTCTTATGAGCAGTTTAGCAACTAAGTTTAACATAAGGCTCAAAATTAAAGCATTTCCATCCTCACTGCTATTAATTCTATCATTTTCTTTATTCTTCTTTGTATTTTCCTTAATTATATACTAATGCAAATGCAAGCATACCTATATATGGAGACTGTGTATGTAAAGAACCTCTAAGAATTTCCGTATATACAAATGAGAAACTGTTTCATTGCCCTGAAGTCTCTCCAGCTGTCTTTCCGTACCTTGATCACAGTACCTTAACCTTTCTGGTAATATTATTATTCATCGTGTGCCTGAAGTTGGCAGTTTTGTCAGTAGTGCACCGCACAGACTTACTGATAAACCACAATAATGGAGTCTATCATGTAGCTGGGGTTATATGTCATACTGTTTCATTATACATTTGCAGTGGGACCTTCAGCATACCTCTGTTTATGTGGTGGAAATTCATATTTACTGTTTGTGTTCATGGCTGAAGCGCTTAGCTTCTTCACATATTGGTTCAATAGCCTGCAAACCTGAATCACTCTCAAAGTATTCCATAAAACAGAAGTATCCCTCAGGCATCATTGTATTTTATAAGGAGCACTTTTTACTGTTTTATTGGCAGTGAATCGTGTAACTCTTGAATAAATAGTGGCAGGTTTTTTATTTTGTTTTTCTGTTTTTGCTATTGTTGACATTCGACTAGTCAAGACTTTACCTTAATTCTATTTCTGGATAGGTGGGCTAGCTAAGATTTGATGTGTCCCTTGTGGTTGTAGAGGCGTATGCCCATTAGATAGGCTCATCTGAAAGACAGTTTTGACAAGTAATATTGACTTTGAATTTCTGATCTCAGGCCATGTTTTTTCATAAGGATATAAAGGTACTCATTTTTTGATATGGCTCATTTTTGCATTCACTACTGAGTCCTGGGAATGCACTCAAAAGCTGTTTTGGTTCTTACTATTTTGGCAGATGAATGAGCCTATGCTGGAAGAAGAAAAAAAGGAAGAATCATCTGAAACTGCTTTTAAAATCTGCTGATTGCATGACCATCGGAAACTATCATTTTTGAGCATATATCTATGCTGAATGCAGACCTTTACATCAATCTTTTATGCAACTAAAACCTCAATGCATCCAAAGAGTGGCCTTGCAAACTTCCTTCAGTGAGCCAAAAGAGCCCTTGTAAAACAAAATTACATATTCAAGTGTTTTGTTGTATTTTCTTTTAATTAATCATTGCTCTTTACAATGGTCTATCTCTCGTTTTATAGTGTGCTATTTCAACTGTAAAATATGAGATCTGAAAGTAGAGCGAAGGAGTGATGTTTTCTGCTTCAGAAAAGCGCCATGCTGTAGAGCCCTCTGCTGTTCAGCCCTGTTTAGCCAGGCCAGCGACTTGCCAGTGGCAAAAAAGCTGTGACATAGGGTGTTTTGAAAGCTTGGATGGTGTTTCTTGGCAAGGACAACAGAAGGAATTGTTGGACAGTGATGCTTTAATTGGCACACAGTGAGACTCTTGAAGTTATTTGGTTTAATTCTTCAGTAGATTAAGAGAAATAAATGACTAGAGGAAAATCTCTGAAGAGTAGAATAGGAAATACATGTTTTATTCTTTAGTTTTTATTCAAACATTAAAGTTTGGAAATGGAAGAGTTAAGTATGCAAAGCATTTTATTTTTATTCCTTAATCTACGTATTTCATGGGGTAGAATAATTAATGTACATAAACTTTCATGGCCAGCCACATAATTTTACTTCAGGAGTAATGGCAGTGTGTCTGTGTTTTTGTGCTTGTAAAAATATAAACTCCATAAAACTATCCTTTTTTTTAAGACTATTTTAAAGAGAAAAAAAAGTTTCAAAACAACATTGCATGTTGTCTTGATATGTCACTTCATTTTAGGTTGTGGCTTACAAGAAATTTGACATTTTAAATCAAACTATCGAATTGAAATGAAAAACAAGGGCTAAAAATATTATTATAGTTTTTTTTTAAAATTGTGGTTGTTTGATTGACCTCATCTCATTGAACATTCCCAGGAGTGAACCAAAATTTAAACAAAATAATAATTATACCTACACTTTTCACAGTTTGTTGTGAAATATAATCTGCTTGCTGATCACTTGCAGGAGAAGCTCACTTATGTAAACACAATGTCATACAATGTAAGACAAAAATATATGCACTGGAGCCTGTTTCACATTGTAAATAAAATTTTATACTTATAGGAGGTCATCAATACAGAAAACTACAATAAGGAATTACATTAGTCTTTTGCAAATTCACTTTTGAATTCACGTATTCATTGCACATTCCTCACACTGAACATACGTGAATACAGGAGAGAAACTGTAATGGCCTGTTCTGTCAATAAAATGTAAATTTTCTTTGAAGATTTACAAACATAGATTTAATATAACTATTGTCCTGGTTAATATTCTTTTGCACCACTTTCACCATTAGTTGCTTTAAAATCTAGAAAATTCTTACATGGACACAGTTCTAAGAATTGCCTCCATTGCTTCACATTTCTTGTATGTCTGCATGACATTTTACATTAGAGATATTTCACTTCATATAACAGTGCAATTAGAAAACAACAACAACAGCAACAACAGAAACAGTATCATTTTTATTGTTTATCAAGTGATAAAATTGTCCCATCACAGATTTCAGGTGCCAAAGACAATTTCATTTTGTGCCCAAGCTTCCAGCACCTTCAGAACCTCTCAGATAAACCAACCTTCAGATCTTTCAAAGTGGATTCATTTTCCTCAAAAATAGTACTTTCCCACAGTGTCTTAACACATTTCATCAAAGTGTCTCTGATGAGTTGCTTCTCCTGAATGAATGTCATGGTGGAGAGGACCTCAATGGAAAGCTCAGTCGCTTCACTGAATCCATTTTTGACTGCCATAAGAAATGTCAACTAATTTCAAGACTTTGGCTTGCAATCACTGATCGTCCATGTCAGAAAGCCTTAGTTTAGTTTTTAATTCATCTGGTTTACTTAAAACTAGACCATCCAAGTTCAGCTCATTACCAGAATGAAACATCTGCACAAGTCCTTCAGTTGCTTTCCTTCAACTGTTTCAACATTTTTCCATTCTTTAATGAGCAGAAAGCAAAGCACACCAGCTTCACCTGTCATGCTTCTTTGTCAGATGTGCAGTGATTTTGTGAAAGTATGATTTTCTTTAAAGCAATAAGAGGTGTACCACCACCACCATCTCTCCCGATAGGATAAAAACTTCTTTCTGTAGTTGAGCATCTACTGACACCCAAAAACCTTGTAAGTGTTCCATGCTAGGCAAAACCATTTAGAGGGCTTTTTGTTTGTTTGTTTGTTTATTAATTTAAGATATTTTATCTTTAGCTCTACTTCCAGCATGTACCAATACTCTTAGTACAGAAGAATGATTGATTTGATATCCTACCGTCTCCTTCAGATAATTTATTTTTACTGTTTCATGTCATCATGTATGTTTGAGGAAATGGGAAAATTACAATGCAGAAAGTCCTTCAGGCTACTTCCTCATTTTAAGTGTCTGGCCTTGTTTTGAACACTAGTGGCACCCTAAGGTATCTTCTTGTCTCTTATCTCACACTACATGGAGTTATTGGCACTAGAAAGACAGAAAAGAGTTTAGCGCTACAGTTCATCAAGTTAATCTGACTTTTCCATCCTCCAGTGCTTCTAGAATCCAACCTGTGTTTGGAGTTCAAGCTATACATTCCTGAATTCAGTGAATTCTACTTATAAACCTGGAGATTTGCACCACTCAAAAACAATTTAGATGATAGTAATGAAGTCTTAAGGAAATGTTCTCCCTAGAAGGTTCTGTTCCCTGATTCACTCAAGAAAATGGCTTTGATCAAAGTACTGCTAAATTTTTATCATTATGGTATGCTATGGCAACCATCATCCACAGATCTTTTTTTTACCAGGAGCAAATTTTCTCAGCCCTACTTGAATTTTTGTTAGTTACACCAACGAGGTGTTAAACATGCTTAGTGTTTTGAATCAGTATCTTCACATTGTATCCAGCACCTCAGTACATTGAGAACCAAGACACACTCTAAACATCAATGCCATCTAAGGAATAGAAAATATTTTCAAAAAAGTTCTTTAGATTTTTTTTTACTAAGAATTTTCCAGTTGCGCTAGTTCATTAACTCGCTCCTGTTCTTTGGTCTGATGTAATTCATATTCCTGAAACACATAAATATAAAACCTTCTAATTTGCTGTACTTTAACCTGAAAGAGTGAAAGAGAAGCACATGGCACTTCACATATAGTATATTTGAAAATGTTTTGTAAATTACTCACAAATTTCTGTGTTATTAAGTATTCTGAATGATGTGGTGATGAAAACAGCTATGAACCCTCAAAATAACAGAATATCATGGATATTTTCCTTAGACTTGCTTTTTAGTCTTTCAAGCACAAAAAGTATTCACTGAATTGCTTAGGAAATATTCTCACCTAGAATTAATCAGAACAAATTTTTGTCTTTAGTAGCAGTGTGCAGTTTGCACTATGTGAATAGATGGGCACAAATTTTAAAATGAAGAAAAAAAAAACAGTAGAGCAGCAAAACACAAAGCAAACAAGAAAATCAACAAGCAAGAGATATTAATCTGTCAGTAAAGCAGTTGTAGTATTTTATAAGAACAGCTGGTGTTTTTTCATTTCATGAAAAATATCAATGTTCCCAATTTGTCTTGTGTTCCTCATCATAATGAATATAAGGCTTTGCATTTTTTTTATACAAAACCTACTTTCTCTGAAAAGAAACCACAAACAAATAAAACTGTGTGGGAAAGAATCATGGAAGCATTCTATTAAAAAAAAAAAAAAAAAAGTGGTAGCAAGAAAGTATTAAAAAACCTTCCTCTCGCCAGAACCCCATTGGAGGCCATCAGATCTAGATCCAGTTAATTATGTGCCCAACAGTCATCAACATTCTAATTTCAAATACATATTAGGATCTTTTCTATGATGAAATATGCTCTTGCATTGCCTACTTAATCTTCCTTATCAAAACCTGGGCCCAGAACTCTAATCTCTCTCTCAAACCTCAAAGATAAGGCCTGAATAATGAAAACTGCTGGAACCAACACAAACACTATTTTAAGGGTCAACAGATTTTCTTCCCAGAAGTCGTCCCATTTATTATAGGTAGAGTAAGGAATGGAAACTGAGTACTACAATGAAAGACTTATTGCAGAAGGGGTAGACACCTCCCGGCAGTTATTTGCTAAAATGAGAGTAATCCATGACTACAAAATATATCCTGTGTTAGCTGGCACTCTTAATACTCAAACGACCCTGAATAATAGCAGCTAAAAAGCCAAGGAGGCTGGGATACTTGACTACATGCTGTGGGTCATGACATGAGAAGATTAAATACATATTTAGATAAACTGGGTCCAACTGACTAACTGTTCAGTTATCTGAGGACCTTCAGCTGGGACGATCAAGTCACAGAGTGGCTTTGTTAGTTTGGCACTGTTACTTTTGATGCTCTTTATTCTTTGTGTCCCTCTGATTTCCATATGAAATACAATTGGTTTGCAAGTAAAATGATATTCCCTCCTTCCATATCGCCACTTAGAAATACATTCCTAGGCTCTGACAAGCAGTATCTTGCTATCAGAGGTAACAATAGAGATTTTGCAAGCCAGATTTGGACCCCAGCTATACCTCTAAACCCCAGTGTCTTTTGATTTTGCCTTTCCTCACAACCGTACAATTGTATCAAGAAGATCTAAGGGTCTAGTTTGGTCACCAAAACCTCTCCAGCTGACAATGTTGTAGAAAAAAGAAACTTGACAGGATGTCATACAGGAATCTGCTCAACTTTTAGGCTCCACAGTGGTTGCAGTGACTGACATTGTGAACAAATAAGAAAACTACATTTGGATTTTTAAATTACGAAAATATGATGTGAAAATCAAAAAGTCTGAGGGACCTTACATTTTAAAATGCCTTTCTTGTGATAAAACCATATGCTAATACACTTTTCCCACTCACTAGGCTCCAAAATCTACTTGTTCTTTCATAGCTCATAACACAAATGATTATTGCATTATCAAAGACCTGACTAAATTATTTTTTTCTCTTATTCAATCTTTACTGCCGCTTCTACCATTGCTTCTTTGTCTTTTCAGAATTAAAACATTATTTAGCAATTTAGTTTTCTAAAACACCAGTCTTTCCACATATAGAATCTAGTTCAAAAAAACTAACCAACCAACCAAAAAATTTATGGGTTCTCCAGGAAATATTTAATTATTATCCTTTAATAGCAGGCATTATCTCTTCCATTAAATCAGCTGTGCTATCTTAATTAATGGCTACTTCATGTATTCCAAAAATTTCATAAGCCAATTCTCTCCCTGAAAAACATAATTCAATTATCTTGTACAAAATTATTAAAAAAGAATTAAAATTGAAATATATAATTTCAAATAAATATATAAATAAAATTGTAAATATTACTGCAAATATCAGTTGTGGTAAAAATTGTACAGATCATGGATTATGGTTACAAGGATTTCAAGTTTTCCGTGAAAAGACCCTTTCTCTATGAGACCACAGGCATCCTGAAGGTGTGGTTCCCCTTCATGAGAATTTTTTTTACATAAGTAGCTTTGCTTAGTCCACTGTTAGCAGACACCAATGGAAAATCTTTGAATGAGGCAATATGAGGTTATAAAACTTCTGATAGAGTCTCTGTGGTTCACCACTATGTGCAGTTTCCACAGACTGCTTTGTGCAGTCTTCTCCAAGTACGCTGCTGAATGGTCCTTGCATGGTACCAGATATTGGACTTCTCATTCTACAGTTGACTTTCATCCTAAAGTGAACTGAATAGTTTTAAACCATCCTTTGATTTATCAACTCAATGTACTGCATATAGGCAGTAGTAGTATCTAAATACTGTGAGAATAGGAAAATGGCATGTGATTTTACTTAATTGTTCTTTACTATAACTTTCACCCTATGACATTAAACATATGCTCTTTTTGAAAATAGTCATTAACCTTTCACATGATGTATAACTAGCTTTATCACTCCGGAAAAAAAATCCCACTTTGAGTTCTGAAAAGAAGGCCCATTGGGAGACACGCAAATGGTAAACCACACCGAAGGACACAAAAAGGCCCATAAAACATCAGTAGGGTTATAAAGGTCTATGGATTTTAATTGCTGTGTGCCATTGGGCCTTTACAAAGCAATCAAGCAGGCAATCTCCAAAGACAGCCCTGCCACAATACATTTAACAATAGAGTTCTCACCCCATCAGCAGACTAGGGTTTATGAAGGTCCCAATAGCAATTAATGACCTTGTACATTGAGAGAAAAAGACAAAATTACTTAAATTGGTTACCATTTTTGGGTACGTATCTTAAGTGTAGGGAGGCATAACTTCAAGACAAGGAATGCAAAAGTTTTGATAAGATAAAAGAAAATATTCTTATCAGCCGGATCTTCCTGTCTATGCACATTTTTAAAAGGTTTAGAAATCTGCCTTTCTGATAGTTCCTATGGGATGTTACTGAACCACATATCTTGTTGCCAGTAAAGGAAGATTTTTGTTTGGATGGCATATTGTAATAATTTAACTACAGAACTTTATTCTTCTTCAGAGGAAGGTGGAAAATTCTGTTCTTCTGACATAAAATAATAGCAGTAATCAGGATTATGTGGACAGCATTGTTAATTTTAAGGAATAAGAAGTGGAAACTTTTTCTTATGTATGTTTTCCTTCTTGTTTCATATGTTTTCTAACACAATGAAATTTTATAAAGCTCCAAATTATGAGGTGGATGATAACATTTCAGTCCAAAGATGAGCAAGCCCTGTAACTAACACTAGAAGGTAAAATGGAAAATGGAGGGGGAAAAAAAAGAAAAAAAAAAACAATGCCAGTCCCTGGAAAGATGATGCATGATGCATGTTGACTTTATGCAAGATTTGCTTAAGTGAAAATTTTAGAATTTTGAGGCTATTCTAGAGGAGAATATAATCATTTTTCCTGTTTTTTTCCTGTTGTGAGATGAACATTCCTGTTGTGCTTGAGATGTTAGATCATCTCTGCAAAAGAGGGGCAACTAATTAATTATTTTTGTATTAAATCATTTTTGGTACAGCAAAAAATACAAACATGTATACCTAGCTAAATAATCCACTTAATTTGTTTAATTTTTCCCTTCATTTTAAAGAGCCTATTGTATTCCATAAAGCAAAAAGCCTCAGGACATGACGCATGCAAGCATGGCTATAAAATTAATAATTTTCTGGAATTTTCACTTACAATCTGATCTAATCCTTGTCTCTTGAACTCAGTTTAATCAAGCTTGAATACACAAAGAAATCCAATTATTCTGCTGTTATGGAACTAATATAATATTATCTCTAAAGGTGAGTGAGCCATTTGGTAAATAGTGTGAATTCTATCCAAAAATGCAAGTTAAAATGTTTCATTGTCTAACAAAACAAGCTGCGCACACATTTGTTATTTCTGTGCTCAGTTGATGAAAACAACTGTACTTGCAGAGAGGTGAAATACACAGCATAACATGGCAATATTCCAGGGAAACTTCATCCTATCATTACTGATACTTGTTCAGTCCATTCTGGTAAGCATCCGTCTTTCTTTCCCTTTTTACCTGTCTGCTTATAGTGGGGACAAATATAGCTGAATAGCTGAACATTAAAACAGATATGGAGGAGTTATGAACTTAAATTGTCTGTTTCTTCTCTATACATTCTTTTCATTAGTATACATAGTTTTCATTAGTATAAAGCCTTGGCAAGTAAAAGAGATTTGACCTGGGAATATTTGGAATCTAATGATATTTTACTGAGAGTAGGCTATTTATTTATTTATTTATTTATTTAAATTGCATTACTTTTCCCCTATAAAAGAACAATCTAGTTAGTTATATTACTGAATCATTTCTATTTTACATTGCAAAGCTAAACTGTATTTCAGTCTCCAAAGCTTATCTTCTAGCTGTAGCTAGTTAAGAGAGATGTGTCTCAGAACAGACTGGGTATGCTTAATGATAAATATGCTCATTTAAAATCAGTTCAAGGATGTGGGGAAAATTCATCTGTCCCTCTCTCACACATTCACTCAGTTATAATAGAACAGAAGTAGCAGGTATGCCTGTAGTTGTTCATGCTTCTAGAGTTCAAAATAAAACAAGTTATAAATGTTTTCCGGAATGAATTAATATTGCCCTCCAACTGTTCTAATACCCCGGGCACTTTAATCAACCTACAGAGCTGAGTGGGGAAAAAATATCTTTCTGGAATAAAGTGTAACAGACTTTGCAGAAGCCATAGAGGGGAGTATTTATAGGTTTTTTTTTAAAAAAAAACACCACCACCAACAAAACACAACTTTGTATTCCACTCAGAAAAGAATGTTAAGTGTGGGCTAATATCACAATTCTAGCTTCTGAATCTGTGCTTGGAGCTATTTGCCTTGCCATCACAGTATGAGAAATGAAACCGTTATGCAGCTGGGGGCCTGAGCAGTCATTTGGGCTTGCCATGGGATGAAAGTATGCACTAACTTACACAGATCCACAATAAATACAATGGTCTTTGGTTGCACAATATGGACATTTTTTTCGTAGTGAATTCAGTAGTCTTTCTGCCATTGTGCAGAACAAATGCAAAGGAAAAAATAGAAACAGACTGAAAAAAAAACTCTTTGGAGAAAAAAAAAAAAGAAAATCTTTGAAGGGCACAGTTCATTAACCTCGATAATGACAACAATGATTGAAAAGGAGATTGGTGCAAGTAATAAAATTGATCAACTCACACATTTGTAGAATGGGAAGCACCCTTGGTTGGAAAACACTGACAGAAGAAGGGTGAACATGTTTAAACTACGCATATACAAACCACTGAATCGCTTCTGACTTTTGGTGAGAACAGTTAATATCACTTTGTGATGAAACAAGATGGACAGGCAGTTTCTCATGTTCAGTCTGCAATAGTCTTTCTTTCATCAAAATACTGGGCTGAAGAAAACAAAGGGATCAAAAACATTTTGCAATTAAATTGAAATATAAGCTGTAAAGTAAAAGATAGAATATGGAGAATTCCCATAGAGGTGGGGAAGAGAATACAAAAGTGCTTTCTTAAAAAAAAATTATTTAATGGAGGTAAATGAAGAGAATAAAATCATTTTTATGGGCCCTGTTTTAATTTGGATCGAACTGGTTTACTATTCAGTTCTGGGAAATATTTTGACAAAAAAATACATAAATTCAGAGTTCGGAAGTCACCTGAAGCAGAGGACTTTCTTTAAAACATTGTAAAACTCTTTCACACTTATACTTGTGGAAAAAAAAACAATAAATAGTTACTGTATGCTGAGTTCATGTCAGGTCCTGATAACAGAGTTTAATTTATTCTTTCATAGAGGCTTTATGGGAGGGACTATTTGCATCCCTCAACTTCAGATAACAATCTGAGATAGCTATGTTAGATAGGTAGATTCACAAGGCTGCTTTGACAGTCGGAGAGATATTTTTCTCCAGAGAGACAGCTACAGGAGGAGGTAGCTCAGGTGCTCTCTCTGGTCCTGCATGTGCTTCTCTGTCTCCACCATTTTATGAATTTAATTGTTACTTATTTAGGCTGGAACCCTGACAAAATCTTACACTTACTCAATGCTATTAAAGATTCTTTAACCATTCTCAGTGAAGAAATATCATGTACTGATTACTAAGCTAAGAGAACCCTTTGCGCTCTATCTTGTATGAAAATGTTGTGTATATGTAATTATCAGGCTGTTTAGGGCAGAATTTCATCTTTCTGGGGAAAACAGTACTGATTACAAAGTTATAAGTATCATATCACATTGTATGCTGTATGTATGCTGTATGACTGCGTATTATAATATGCTTTATAAATATGACTGTACATGCAGTATTTACTATACTAATTATACAAAATATTACTTTGTTGCAAATCTTAGATTAAAAAAAAAAAAAGAAGAAGAAGAAGAAGCTTCAAATGCTATTTTTGGCCTGGATACATCAAGCATTTAAAAATAAGAATAGACATCTTGACTTTCACAATATTCTGTGGAAAACCAATAAAGAGAGCAGAGGACGCACCAGATTACAAATAAAAGAGGCACTAGACACATCAAGTCAGTGTCAACTTGTAATGAAAAGGAATCTGTCTGATTTTTTTTGATGTTTCAGGCTAAAGTGTGTAATATTTTTGCATCTACACAGATGATGCATTCTGACATTGTAAAGACCATGTTATCAAAAGTTTGAGTATTGCAGATTCTCTTAATCAGATGGAGAGTGTTAGAAGACCTGTCGTCTTTATGCTAGAAGAAATTTTAAAAGACTTCTATTAAATTCTAACCATCCATGAAACAGGTCATAGATTGAACACTTTCTAGTTCATTTTTGTATTGTAATGGCACAAAGCTGGGATGTATGCTTTTATCATACTACCCTCCTTTTCTTGTTTCTTCTTCTTCTTCAGTTCTGTGCAAACTTAAGTTTGTTCTTTTCCCAAAACTTAAGAAGATTTTTAAGGAACCTGCGTTAGATTGAAATTTCTTTGAAACAGGGATAACATCCTATTTGCTTAAACTAAAAATGTCACAGCAACTGAATTTAAAATAGAAAAAAAAAATAGTAACAAGGCATACAGGAAAATACTACTGATAATACTTCTGCTGCTACAGTAGCAAACTGGGTGCTTGTCCCTAAAATGGTGATGCTCTTTCAGGAGAAGCAAAGCACAAACACTGCTTTCAATAACCAGAGAGCTGAACCATTGACCTATTATTGTTTTGGTTGTTGTTTAGAAGACACATATTAGATTTGATGATAAATGCTTCATAGAAACGCAGAAGAGCTGCAGATGGAGACAGATAAAAAAGGGACTGTGCAAGTCACCACAGAAGAGAAACTATTTTAAGAGATATGCTGTGGCCCACAGGAGCTCTACCAGAAGCTGATGAGCAGGAAATAGGATGAATATTACCTGACAGAATCTTTACTTACATTCAAATACAATTTTGTGAATAGTCAGAATGGTTCAAAATCAATGTCATTTTAAAGACAATTCGTTGTCCTAATCACTAATTCCTAAAAGAAAGAAAAAAAAAAAAAAAAAAGCTTTTGTAATAGATAATGGTTTAGACCAAAAATTAGTGTGATATCTCCGAACATACAACATTTTGTATGTTCCCCAACATTTCCCAGAAGTAGAAATTTGCTCTAAAATAAGCCAGGGAATTTGTTCCCTCTGTTGGGTTGATTTGATATTTTGCCTTACCTGATGGAATAAACTTTCTCTATTATGATTATTATGTTGGTTTCATGTGATTGCTATCTTTTAATTGAGTTCAGGGTATCCAAAGCACTAACGTATAGTTGGTTAGTAATTTTAAAAGAAAATAAACAAATAGGTTAATTTAGGCCCTCTGTATTCCTAAATGCACTTATTTACTTTTGCACATCACATTGTAGCAAAAAGTTCAACAAGTATTGATGTGCTATCACTTGTAAATACATATTTTTCTGTTTTGCTACTCCTTTTTGCCTGAGATTTTAAGGCATGCAGCGTAGATGCAACACATACATTTTGGCTTGATCCAAATCAAAGCTACTACTACTATTTTAATTTGAAAATGCTCTTCAGATACCAAAACTAAAGCAATACAACCTTTCAGTCACAAAACTGGGAAATTTTTGTTCTAATAAGCAATGCAAAGACAAAAAAACTATCACTTCCAACCCATGGCCCACTAAAATACAACAGGATATCTAGTGAGTTGCTTTGAGGTGTGAGCACATCTAGTGTGATCTTACATGACAATGAATTTGGTATTGTGATTATTCTTGGGGATCGAGGGGAGAAAGCTGCCTAAAAGGGAAAATAATTCCTACTAAATATGCATGATTTTTTTTTTTAAAAAAAGGATCTTGAAATAGAAAGGCAAATAGATTTTTTTAAGCACTGATGTCTTAGAATGCAATTTATCTTAAAAATCCATACAAGTCTGTTCACCAATAGGATGTAGGGGACCCAAGGCACAAGGCCCAGATTTTGACCCTGTGGAAATTTCCTTACACAGAAATTTGATGCTGCCCAACTATTATGGTTTAGATAGCAGTTTTAAATAATACAAATTCTTACATGTGGATGCAACTGTCCCTGTGGTGAGGTTTATCTCATCTTTGTTTATTCATATGCGCATTCATACTGTAGCTTTTTAACACATGCTGCTTGGAAGTCTCTGCTTAGGTCATAGCAGCTTGAAACGTTTCATACTACATTCATTCTGCTTCACAGAATGAGCATTGTCAACAATTTCAGATTTTCATCAGAGATTGCTTTGAGTAAATTCATGCTGAGAAAGTAATTCAAAAGACAGAACAATTCTGACAATCTGCGTATTAAGATCTGCACTGTCAATCTCAAATACCAAGCTATTTGTCTTCAAAACTTGCTTCTATTGTCTGCGGTTTATTCCAACCACTAAGTTCAGGGTATCAGGGTACCATTATTTCACTACTTCTTTTCTTTTTTTTTTTTTTGTTCAAGTGAAATAACAATTTTAATTAATCCACATTATGAGAAGAAGAAAGAACATTTCTTTGACTGTATTTAGAAAATGATTGGTCAAGTGGAGCATGTGTAACATTAAGTTCCGCAAAAAGGTATTCGGAAAGGACTTTGATTATGATGTGAACAAATATCTGCTGGTGGCAGCTGGTTGCCAAACTGTAGTGGTAATAGCTGTGTGAGTGATTCTGTCATTCAGGAAACCACAATTTGCCAGCAATTAACCGCAGGAAGAGGCTTAGGACTGAAATTCCTTTCTTGTGATGGGATGAACAGACCTGCTGAGAGAAGCTGGCATTCTCAGCAGCTAGACGGATCCACCAGGCTTAGCCTTAGACATCTTGTTCTCATGAGCTAGCCACTTGCAGACAATTTAGAATTGCACTCATCGCCTTTCTGTCTTTTCCACTGTTTACGATCTTCCACTTCCACTCCAATTCCCATGTCTCTTCCTGTACACTAAAAGCTTTTCTGTTGCAGGCCCACAGCCTCCCTGTTTTTGATGAGCAGTGCTTTGTATCACTTTATGTTCATCTGTTTACCCAAATTTACTTTTAAATAAATACTCAGGGCTGACAGTTTTCTCATGCCACCTTTCCATACAGACACTCTCACACCTTCTCCCAGCCATCCTTACCTATGAATTTGGGAAAAAAAAGAAAAAAAAGTTAAGTAAAGAAAATTAGGCTATTTCATTTGAAAAAGAGCAGAGGAAAAAAGCTGTTCAAATATTCCTTCACATTTTGAGTCTGGCTGCAACGACAAAAGAAGGAGCCAGGTTCTTCAGTGAGCATACAACAGGGGATACTAACGGCTGGCTGGATATACTATATGATGAGGAGGAAAGTTGTAAAGAGAAATTCAGCATTCAGCATTCAGCAGAAGTCAGCAGAGGAGGCTTTCTTGTGAGATGCTTCAGCTTTGGAAACTGCTCCTCTCTTGATTTATCAGAGACAGATTTAAAATATTTTGGTAATACGGCAAAGTCTTACTTTCCTTTCTGTAAATGGATGGGACATATTTTCACATAAAATGTACTTATGCTCACTGACTTCTTTATTTATAGGATGTCTTTTAGAAACAACTCATATGATAGCATATAAACATGGTGTACAACAATTTTTCTGCACATTTCAAGTTGCAAAATACAAAGGGTTTCAAAATTACACAGATTCTAATGTACTTTCTTAAATGAGATAAGATATTGCAGCTTGTGAAGCAATATAGATTAGTGAGAAAAAACGTACTTGGATATTTCACCGCAACCCAAAATCATCACCAAATATCTTGCTATTATTTAACCTCTAGTACAAAAGTCAATGAAGTTTTAGGATACTTCATGAATGGAGTAATAATAAAAGTTTTTTCCTGGGACTCTTCCCTCTTCCTTGGATCCTGGATTTATTACCCCAGTACAATCTGATCCCAGGACATGCAGACCCCCCAGTAGGAACTTGTTGCCTTGAGAAAAAGAAGGGGAGGCAGAGTGAAGGCTGTGTCCCTTCATTCCCTTTCTCTGTTTTTGGAAATAACACATAAGCAGCACTCACCTCGGCTGTCAAGGATGAGTAACAGCAGAGGTAAAAGCACAGGAATTGCAGGACAGCACTGGGCCAGGTGACAGTAATAGCAAAGATGATAGCCATAGGGAGAGCATGAAGATTATCAACTGGCGAATTTCCTATCATCAAAAGTGCTTACATCTGTTTTAGAGAAGATAGATAAATACAAAAACACTCTCTCCACAATAATTTCCCTTCCTACAACCTTGTCTCCTGATAAAGAAGACTGAAATAAGCCATACTTCCAAGCTCATTTTATATCGTAGGGGATATTAATGAAACTATTAGTACAAAGGTTATTTCTTCTACACCTCATACTGTTGGGGAGAAGACAGGCAATGAATAACAGGCAATTTTTTTTCTTGCAATGATATATTCGATGGAAAAGGGAAGGAGAGAAATACAAATTATTTTTTTGCAAAATTAAGTGACTTGGATAGAGCTTGTCTACACAGACAAGATTGCTGAGGATTTGAGGTCTGTATTCAAAGTTCTCAAGCCACTCAACCTAAAGGACCATCAAAACCAAACCTCAGATGGAATTTTTGAATCTTATTTCTCTAATTAGGTTGGCCTACTTTTGTTAAGGTTCCTCTAGCAGAGGATGTGATAGATCAAGCCATACTTCTTTTAACTGGCAAGAGTATATTTCTCTTTACTGTCCTGTAACTCCGTTCCAAACTCTTGAAAAGATTTTCCTCTTTCTTTCCAACAAAAATAATCAGCTTTGTGTTCTAGCAGGTGCTTTGTTCCTAAAGCAGAATATTTTTGTAGCTTAGAATGTTTTCTATACATGAGCATTCTTTTTTTTTTTCCACTTTCTTTTTATGAGAAACATGAAGGATGGAAAAAAAAAAGATTTTTTAAAAAAGTAGAATGTTCTGCTGAAATGGTGCAGGCTTTCTTAACAGATAAAATACCATTTTTTTCCCTTCACAGATAGTGGGGACTAAATGGGCCTCTGCAAGTTTCAGCTGAGTCACTTCCAAGTATTCACTTCATCTGGACAAGGGTTTTAAACCACCCAGTAAGAACTAAATTTCACCAACATCACTTGAAAAAGAAAAGGAAACATAATTCTTAAACACTGTTCAACTGTTGCCAGAAAAAAACTCTGCTTGACAATTGCAATCAATTTACAATGTTAAATAGTTAAAAATGTTGCAAAATACCATACAGAAATTGTTTTCTGGGAAGAACAACATGATCTTACCAACAGTTTAAGAAGGCACATTGGCTAACATTAAGGCTAATATTGGCTAAGTTTTTTTGTATTTATTTTCTGTTGCTCTTAACAAAGTTCTTAACTTACTATTTTGGCAGCTGCCAATGGATTTATTTATTTATTTATTTTCTTAATTTTGTGTGTCCCTGATTCCTGTGTGAAAAAATATATATTTCAAGGAAACATTCAACAAGGTACTGCCTATTTACTTTTACTTCTCCCCCTCATTCTCAGAACAAAATATAACAAAAACACGTGTTTAGGAATGCAGAAATTACACTAGCCTTTTTTTTTTTTTCATGATCAAAAATGTATCACTATAGATTTAGAGCTAAAAGCAAACTTCACCCTTTTCTGATGAAGACTTCCTTAGGATCAAACTGTTCTTCATAATGTATTAAATACCTATGCTAAGAAGCTGAATATGTAAGAAATCTTAGGTATGTCAAGCATTTTATTCTGATAATTTTCTTCCAAAATGTAAATGAGAGAATCTTCATCCACCTTGGCTTTCCAGTTTCCACAACAACTATTAAAATGTAGGAAGTTCAGTTATACAGGCATGTGTATTAGGGATAAAACAAACCTTTAAACGAAACGTGATGCATCATGTTGACATAACAAATGTGGACATTAATTAAAGAGCAGCAGAATCCAGCAGAGAAGTTTGCCCTCCATCTGCTTGACCTGAGGTAATAACAATGTTCCTTTAACTAGAGCTGACAGATTTTCTTGTGTTAGTCTTGAATCACTAAAGTTGCCACCCTCAGTATGAATAACCATAACCATATGTGTGACATCACACACAACAGGCAAGCTGCAGCTAACCACTCTTAGTTTGCTGCCTTTTCCTTAGAGGATTTTTTAATGTAATCTGAAAATTGGGACATTCAGGTATAAACTGGGATTCTGAACACTCCCTTGCACATAAGCATGTGTCTTTACAAAATTCCAGGGTGTTCACATGCAAGTGGTGACATACCAGACCAACACTCACACATTATTAGTTAAAATCAAGGTACACAGCAGTTGCGATAATTCCAGTCATGTTGCCTCTACAAAGACCTGCAGCCCTACATGGATCACTTACTTTAACCAATTAACATCTAATGCTTCCATCCTCATCATCCATTTTATTCAAGAAATAAATGAAAAATACTTCACTAATAGGAACTCTACTGTGGAAGCCAGAGAAATGACTCCTCCAAGTCCAGCCCTTCAGCAATCCTGAACCTTTTGTTCAGGTTTCACAACTATAGTCTTTCCACTTTAGGAAATCAACAACCAAAGAGACTTTAAATATAAAGGGCCTGCATTAGAATTTACACCGTGAAATTATGTTACTGTTTATTTTCCATTAGCATGTTAGGTTCGTGATGGTTTTGAATGGTTTTGAAAAACGTTGCCCAGTGCCCCAAAAACCAATCTGATGAACTGCGAGTCTGATTAAATATAAAGACTTTAAGATGGTTTAAATGTACTTGGTAGCCATCTGAAAGGTTTGTTGAAATACCAGTTATAGCAAGAGCCCCACTACCAAATCTCAGGATGCATATGGCCAAAACCAATTCATAGTACTGAATGAGAAATTCATAGGAATTCATAGCATTGAATGAGAAAGCCATCATATCAAACATGCGTGTTTCACTATTTTTTTTAAGCAAAGAGAAACTGCACAGTACAATATCCATCTAAACCAAAATCTGAGACAAACATGAAACCAAACCATATAAGAATGTCCAAAACTGTTCCTGTGGCTAACCTTAGCCTGCAAAGCAAAATGCATTAGGATTGTCACCATTATTTGCACTGTGAGAATGGCACAGCATTTACTGGTATGAGAAGACCAAGCGGCCTGCGACAAATCACAAATTGGACACTATCAGCACCACAGTGAAATAAGATATATGCACGCATTCACATTGTACATAATCAGGAAGACTGTTTTATCCTCTGCCTCATTATGGACGCAACGTCAAATGATTTCCACTAGAAACAGGTGCCCTGAAGGCTTTTTGCTTTGTCACAGTGCAGTATGCAAAAATCTTCTGATAGCAGAATTAGTTCTCTGGATTGTTTAGAAAAAGAAAGGGGGAGGAGGAAACCCCTTTGCAGCTATTTGCTTAAAGGAAAAAAAAAAAGGAAAAAAAAAAAAGAAAAAGAAAAAAACTTTGGATTGTTTTTCAGCTCAATAAATAACATTCCTTCAAATTATCTAAGTTCCTCAAACGCCTTTTATTGACCCATGTGACAAGGCATCAGCCTCAAAAGTTCAGGATCATAAATCCAGAGATTATAAACATGGAACAAAATCTATGAGAAAGTCTTGAACTCATGGTACCCCTTCTACAAATGCAAGATGGATGTCACATAAGATTTTTGGAAATACATGTTTTTAAAATCCATCCTACTCTTCTGTCCATTGCAAAGCACCAGCCAGCATGGCCAAAAGGAGATGCAAGTAGATCCTAAGCTTTAAGAGACTGAAAGACATACTACACATTTAGTTACACTGGAACTGAAGTTCCTAAACCATCAGTGACTTGAAACTGAACTGCAGTGCCATCACACAAGTTGTATTTGTTATTTTGAAGTAGGAAGCTCCTTTCATATTCTCTTCCTGAGTATGCTAAAATTGAAACTGTTCTCTTTCCTTTTAATCCAGACATTCTATTTTCTTCTTATTTTGTTTTGTTTCATGAGTTCACATTGGATTTGCCTGGAACAGTTCTCTGAATTGAACATCTCCATGTTCTATTCCTTTCTATTTTGACAAATATTTCTTCTGAGGAAAGAGAGAACCAGAACAAAATGGGCAAGATGATTAAGCTAATGATTTTAAAACTCTCTTTTAATAAATAAACATTGTCATTTAGTGTTCTTAACTTTTGTTGAGAACTTATTCCCCTCCGCTTTTTTTTTGCAGCCTATATTATTAAAACCTGTAGAGAACTCCTTGGAAGCAAAAATGAAATAGTATCCTGTATCTGTATGTTTTGGTACGACATTACATAGGAAATTAAAACATTCTTTTTGCTGCTGAAATTGGCTGAGGAACAGACAGCATTTTTCTTGGTCTGGAACTGTGATGTCAATATGAGTTAAAATATTCTCTCTGTCTCCCTGATCACGGCTGCCTCTGCCTATCTCCTTATAAAGATTATGCTTATGCTTAGCAAATGAAGAAAGGAATTAGTGATGCTCCTCTCATTTCCTGTCTTCCCACAGATGGTGATAAATTCAAATTCAGACTCCATTAAACCTGAGTAGAGAAACCCAGCAGGTGGCTACACTAATGGAAAATCCTGGCCTTGGAATAATGGGAATTGCAACCGACAGCTCTTCTACACCACAAAAAAGATGATGTATTCCTATTGACAGTGTTGCATTTGAGTCCAGAAGGCTGATCTGATAGTTCAGGCTGGGCATGAGGGAAGCAGAAAGCCCCATGGGTATTTTTCTTGGCTACACCACTGTAATTTTTGTCATCTGAACCTTCTATTACAATTCATTGTACAAATCTCATATAAGTTGGGGAGAGAGAGAGAGAGAGAAAAAAAAAAAAAAAGAAAAAAAACACACAACTTCTTCATCTGGCCTACAGGCATACATTTGTTCTTTTTTCTTGGTTTAAAGGACAAATAAAGGTTGACACACAACAGCATTTCCAGCCACTTCTGTATTTTTAATGCTGACATTCTTGGCCCAAGTGCTTTTAGTGTTTCCAGACAAGCCCATCTGAGAGAGTTTGTGTTAAAAAGATGCATAGATTGCCCTGAAGGTGTAATGCCTGATGTTCAGCTATAATTTCTGCAGAAATATTGTATTCATGTTTTTTCCCCCTCTGGATTTTTACCCTTTCGTTTAGATGTAGGGACTGTATTAGAAACAACCCTATAAAACTGATTTCAGAAAGAGATTGGTCAGACCCACAGACTGAATCTTTTATGTGAGCTACATTTTGACAAGTAAGAAAAAAAGTTGTGGTTTTTATACACTGTAGAAGGCATTTTTAAGTACAATATGCAAAAAAATTCTTTATCTTACTGTAAATATTTTTCTAGATTTTTACACTGAGATAGCAATAAAGAAGAATAGACAAACAATGTAAATTTTAAAGTACATACATTTTTACATTATTTTTATTAGATTGTCTTACAGTTCTATGTTCATAGAACTCAAATTTAGAATGATTTAAAAATGCACAGTAATTTCACAAGATCATAAAATTAACATCTGTAGTAACTTTAAGATATTCTAAAATTATTTGTAGTACATTTTGGGACAATCTCAAAGTACTCTATTCTGAATCCCCACTTTGATCTAAGAATTTATATCATACTCTGCTTCAAGTGTTTTTAATGGTGTTTTTGAAATGTATGATTTGCACAACCTGGTATTCACATAAAGAATCTTGAAATGCCACATCACTTTTCGAGCAGTGTCTTTATAATGATATTTCACAAGAATTTCTTTTTCTGCTTTTAAGAGATATAATTTTTATGTCACTAATTGTCCCTATAAAATATAAAGAATCTATTTTTCTTGCTTTGCTTTGCTTTATGTTACTGTCATTTTATTTTTCTCTACTTTGCTCTTGCTAAAAACATATGCTCTTTTTTTTTTTTCCAAGTTGTTTGACTAGGCATTTTGCTTATTTCTCCTGAATTCAGTTCTTACTAGTAGATTAAAAAGGACTCAAGGACAAAATGTTCTTTTCTTTGCTTACAAAAGACTTGAAAATGGGTTGCTTTTCTGTCTAAGCTACTAAATTCCTGTATCTGAATTTCTGACTACCATTCTGCAAATTTGTGATTTTCATTATTAGTATTCTTTCAATTTCTTTCCACTTAATTTCACTATAATTATTTTTCAGAAAAATAATTCCCATAGAAGTGACTTTTAGGGGGAAAGTCTAGCTCGTGGTATGATAGTTCCCATTCTATCAGTATATCTTTCTTGAAACTTGCCTATAGATACCCAATTTCAGGGCTTAATATGGAAAAAAATCAGTACAATAAACAAGTGTTGTATCATTTAACATTGTATAACAAGTCAATGTTTCATAACGCTTCATTTGTGAGAATATCACTAGAAATCCCTGCTCAGTATGCACCATTAAGTTTTACCCTATATGAATCCAAAGATTTTACTTAGACTAAAATATCTCAGTCTTCAGAAAACGAAGCTTGTTTTCTTAGAATTGAAGACATTGAATTTAAATCAATGACTCCACAATACTGGGAATTTCCTAGGTTCATATAAAATTGCTACTCAGAAACTTTGCCAGTATGACCTAAAACTTTTCATGACAGCCCTTTTCGCCCTCAACTCTCTGGAGATACAAGTTTCAGTGCTGGAAGAGGCTATTGTAGTCAATCATCTGATCCTTCACGCACAATCAGCTAGCTTCTAATTGTACTTTAATATGCTGAAAGACGGACTGTCTAACATTTTTACATTGTTCTAATGTCAAACTGTCTAATGGAAACAGAACCTTATTTCAAGACTCAGTAAGTCTAACTTTGTCATATAGCCAGTAGATCTTGTCATATCTTTGTCAGAAAGAATGAAATATAGACCTTTAGATACCTTCAACACAACTCCCACCCCAACATTTTTATTTATCAATTTACATAAGAGCATAAATATACAGAGGAACTGGTGGGTGGGGGAGGGTATTTGGATGCAATATTTTTCTGTACGTACTATAAACACAATGTTTAAATTTTCACTGTTACATACAAGGTATTAACTGAACGCACAGTTGTGCAGAGCAGGCAATGCTCTATGCTCACTGAGAAAGAGCTCATATGTCCTTCAGGATACAAGTGGTCTGGGACTAGAGCAGAGAAAAACACTATTTCATTTTTGTCACCCTAAAAGATGGAGGCAATCTGCAAAACTGACAATATATCACTCTTGTGAGACACTTTGTGTATAAATGATGAAAAATGTCTGGCAGAACTGAAGATAAGCCAAATAGCAATGCTTGCATTCTGATATATCTTATCAAAGTAGCAATCATTCATATTCCCATATTAGTGATATATCCTATTATGATGGCTGACTATATCTTGGCTTAGACAGAGTGTTGTCTGATAAATAGACTTAATGCATAAATGTCTGTCGGGAACAAGCACGAGCAAAATGGGGACAGATGTTTGGCTCTCGTTGGAGCTCATCATCACAGTTCAACTGCTTGATCTGTCAAATAGTTCAGCCGCCAGATTCAAAGAACCTAAATATTTTGAGACTAAATAGAGCTAAGTGAATGATTTCTAGCAAATAATACACTCAAAAAAATAGCATTCTGCTCACAGAATATTCACGAATTAATCACATGTGTTCAAATGATATCTTTTGAAATATGTTTTTATGTGGATTAAGAAAATACAGAGAATTCAAAAATGTGTTTTTATTAAAAAAAAACACATTTGGGCTTCATTTTCAGGGAAGCCAGGTGCTGACACTGTGGTCAGCACAAAAAAGTTGATACATACAGTAAAGGATACCTGTGCATGTATGTATTTGGCAAATTCAGATTTGATTCTTGCACAGGGAGATTTGGAGGGAAAACCTTCCTACATATGAAATTTCAGTGTAATGAGAAAGAGCAAGAATGCAGGCTGACTTTGCTTCTCTCAGATGTGCCAAGAAAAGCACAGTCCCCAGGGGTGCTGGCACACTGCTTCCAACTCCAGAGCCTCTTAGGAGTTTTCATGACACCCTCTCCTCCTGAGTCTAGTTCTACCTTCAGGAAAAAATGTGGGTTTAGATGAAGTTTTGGTCATGCAAAAATTCTCGATTGTCATTGACTTTTTAAAATTTTTATTTCCTATGAGATGAGAATTAGAAATTGGAAAGATCTTGGGTCATCTGGTTCATTCCTCTGCAAGTGAAAGATTGCTCCCTACAGTTAGATTTGTTAAATTATTAATTGCTGGTAATTTATCTGATTAATTAGGACCTTTTTCTTAAAATAAATTATTCAAATCTATTCATTATCTGACCAGTTTTGCAGGTGGCTGTATAATATTCTGAAAGTAATGTACAGATTATCCTGAAGTATTACGTTAATGTCCCAGACCGGATCAAAGGCCTATTATACTAGGTCCTGTACAAATATATACAGGAAAACATAGCCCTTGACACGATATCTTTATAGCCCAATTAAAGACAAGTGATTAAACCACACAGTAGGAGAGAAGGAAAGACAGTGATAACAGTGTAATTTGTGAAACTTCACAGGATTGCTGCATGTGTGCTCTACTTATTCTGAATTATGGGTATTTTAAAGATGTGGTTTCTTTTGCATCACATTTCTGTAAACAGTACTGTCTCTCTTGCCTGAAGGTTGGCTGACTTCTCAGAGGTAACACAATATATGTTTACAATGGGAGATTTTGATATTTAAATCACGTATCTATGTAAAATTGCTATTTTATTTAGATCTCTTCTATGAGTCTCCTCATGCCAGATATTTCTAGTTGGACAACATGTATCTTCAGGAATCAAATTACCTACTTTAGATCAGGAAGTGACAAAGACTTGATCCAAAACACATGGAATTCTACTTGCTTTGTACCAGGCTTTCATTTAGTGGAAAAAAAAAAAAAGGGGGGGCAGAACTCCAAAATTGATGTCTATAGAAAGCATTTCATCTTGAGAAATGTTTCAAGGAACTTTGGTATTCCTTATATACAAACCTCATTATGACTCTAAATTAGAATTTAAGGCAACTGGTATGGTATGTGTCTTTGGACCAATTGCCAAAACTTTCTAAAGCTCTTCTGCACCTCCTCCCTGATTTTTTTCATAAATCATTAGCTTCCCACTCCTGATGTCACAGTTCTAGAACAGCTTCTTCATGCCTACCTCCACCTAACATTAAAATAGATCTTGCCTTCTGGCAAGGGGCAGGAGGAAGAGTTTTACTGGAAGGCTATGTTTAAGCACAATGGGTGAAGACCTGATGCCGTGTCACTGCTGAAGGGGAGGTGAGAATGTCATGAACATATTGGAGATCGGGGACAGGGAGTTTGATCTAAAAAATCTCCATTTTTGTTTGAAAGGACAGTGGATATGCAACATTCTCAGAAGACTCCTTCCTCTACTCTCTTACCAAATAGTTTCAGTCATTTTTTTCACTTACTTCCACTTTGGATTTTATATGCAGAAGAGACAAGGCAGCTGGGTAGTTCAACTGGATGAGAAAAACAGAAGATATAAAACATAAATTTCAAATTACATTTGAAGGTAGTGTTAATGGAAATATTGGCCAAAAAAAAAAAGAGCCCTTTGTCTAACAATAATAATATTTTACATTTGTTGTGCAGTACATGGTGTCTTTCACCAGAAAAATCCCCAAACACTTGGCATACACTACCATAGCTTTTTTCACTGAAGTGAACAAAGAAATAATAGTGTTTTATTAAACATCTTTGCCACATCCAAAAGAAATTTTGGCAGAGAATAAATAACAGAAGTATAAGTGTTCTTCCTCTTTCCCAAAAAGTTTCTTAAGATCATCAGTGTTCACAAAGAGCATAAAAACTGGAGGCATACTAAATAAATGATCTGTGATTTTGAAAGATTAGACAAAATCTCTAGCTAAGAGTTTTAAATCTGATTGTCATATTTAAATTGGACTACATTTAGAAAAAAAAAATACTTTCTGTAGTTTTATTGTTATCAACTAATACTGTCATAAATCTAATGTTTCTTAGTATGCGAATTTACTCTCACTTCACCTGACTCCTACTATTCTTCTTCTTTCATGACTTTATTGCTCTCTTCTCTCTCCTCTACACCAGTCTTCTCATCCTTAACGGTCAGAGATATTACTTTCACTCTCCACTTTGAAGACAATAAGGGGATATTACCTTACTGTGATGTGTTCCAGGAAACTAAATTGAGATAATTGTTTCCAAATTTCTCCCTAATACTGGTCAAAAATTTACTCTGTAAAGAATTTAGTTACGTGAAGAAAATATCTACCTTGGAGAAGGAGTATCCGAAAATTCTTCTGTCAAGTCCACTGAAAACTTTCAAGGTGACACTGACATTCTGAGTGGTGCTAATGCAGCAAGTAAAGCAACTGGATGGTGCCAGACAATGATGCCCTCCATGCATTCATGTATGCACTTTCTAGTGTTTATTAGGAGGTGAGGCATTTCTGGATTAACATAAGCTTTTTTAAGTATTAGAATGCCTCTGCTTAACTCTACTTAGCTTGTGTAAAAATAGATTGAGAAAGAAGATGAAGGAATTTATAGATTATGGTTTCCTCTCCCACTCTTTATTTATCTTGTGTTTGTTGCCAGTAAATGATAATAACTGAAGATCCCGTAGCACAAACTGCTTCTCTTGAGTAAATTTTGAGGTAAAGACAATAGACTCAACTGCCGAGGAAAAAGAGGAAAACACATACTATCAGATTTACTTACTGAGAGAGTGCATAGGTGTGTTTGTCAGCTAAGAGTAATGCACATATAAGTGATGATTGATTTTCTCAGGTGCTTTTGTCCAGGCCTATTTGGTTGAGTTCAGCCAGAATTGTCTTAAAAAAAGAGCGCTTTCCTAATACAAATCATCAACACTACATGTCTGCAGTATTTACAATCTGTAGCAAAGGCACCACTGTGTTATAATGCATTTCTTTCATAATCTCTATTTTCAATACTTTATATAATTTTACTTATAAAAAACAGATTAAGATTTACTGAAATGTCTGAGAGTTTAATACTACAAGTCAAAAAGTTCTGGGCATATAAACAGGAGCAGTTACTTTAGTATATCCTAAATGTCTTTGCTTATGTCAAGTGCTAAATTTATCCCCATTGAGAACTAGGTTGATGGGAAGATGTCTGTTTAAGAAAAAAAAAAAAAAAAGTTTTTTTTTTTTTTTAAATTAGCCAAGCATAAACATGTCCCAGTTTTCATGTATAGAGTTCATTGTTTCCAAATTTTTGTTGAATTATCTTTCAGCGTCCTAAAATATCTGTCTGTAGGTTCAGCTAGTTTTTTAACAAATTTTTAGGAATAAATAGAACTCAAGATTCAGAATGAAATATTTATTTTTAATTCCTGCAATGTTATTCTTCCTCCTTAGGAGGAGAATAAGAGATTCCTCCTTATGGGCAGTATGGGTAGAGACTTAGTATTATGCAGGCAACCCTCATCTCTGTATTTTACTTGCATCATCTTTAGCATTTCTAAAAGGGAACATTTCCTCTAAAGAAACAGCTTCTGACTGTTCTTCTTCCATGCTGCCTCTCTTTTTCTCATGAAAAACCTTCATGTGATCTTTGGAATAGAGATAAGAGGGATTACAGGGTGTTAAAGGATCCTGTCATGAGAGTCTCTGTTTATACGTGCTGGAGAGATTTTTCTCTTCAGCTGATTGCCCATGCAGAGGGATGCACTGTGACCGCCTCTCTGAGGCACGGGTGATGGCTGAGAGGTAATGCATCCTCTCATCTTTCTCAGAGCAAGAGTCTGGGTGCAGATGGGCAAGGAGGCTGCAGAAAGTACAGTGAAGCCACCTCTGCCTTCTGCATAGACATGGCCAGGGAGACCTTCCCTTCAGCTGGTTCAAAGGTGGCTTCCCTGGCATTGGCAGCCCTCTGCTATTGCTCAAAGGGATCAGCAGCCTGAGGAATTACTGCTGAAAAAAGATCACACAAAAAGCTACACATGAAAACTACGAAGTGAAGGAGGCAAGGGAGCTGATAAAAAAGGCCCATTTCTATCTGCTTGACCACCAGATTTTGTCTCACACATTAATTACCCATCCATGGTTTATATTGCTACATGAGCAAATAAAAGGCATTCTCAAAACCTTCTCATTGGTCATTAGATGCTCCTTCCAGAGACTGTTTTACATCCTGCAGAGCTAATGCTTTCACTGCTAGGAACTTACATGTAGTGGTTATGAAATGACAGTATTGGAAACCCACCTTGAATGTGATTGGTTCAGGACATCTCTGGGCAGCTTGCAAATACCCTTTCAGATCACATTAGTATGTTTCTAGTCTGAAATTTCTTTTAATTTTTTTTCAAAAAAAAAAAAAAGACTTTTAAAAAGAACAAGAAGAAAGTTGGATGTTTCCTAAAGCAATATTCAAAGCAATTAAATGAAACCTTTTTAACAGCATGATCTTTTTCATTTTCACTATCACCTCCTTAGCCTTAAGTAAAAACTAAAAGAGACCTTTGAAAAATGATGATTTTTTATATTTAATATGTGATCTTTTCATGTTTCTGCTGTTGTATGCTTTTGAGCTGTCTAACAACTACAGATATGTAGCCAGCAGAAGGGCAAACTTGTCTCACATCCTGTGAAAAGGTGACTACCTGAAGTGTGGGTATGAAAGAATGTATAAGAATTCTCTGAAAGGATTTACTACAGAGAATATAGGACTGAGACCTTCATCTAACCCTGGATGCACATTATTCTTAATAATGCATACCCGTACACTTTTTGCAGACTTTAAGAAGTGAGCTTACTAAAATTGACAATATTTTACAGAAACAGGAAAAAAAATCATGTTTCCTGTATCTTTCACAGTTCTTTAATTTGTGACATATCACTTTTATCTCTTCTTGCTTTAACACCAGATTTGGTTTAATTAAATTTATGTCAAGTGAACACATGAAACGAAAAGAAAATCAGAAAGCCTGCAGTTGCCCATTAGTGAGTCAGTGACTGCACAGTGAAAGGCTTTTGAAGCCTGGCTTACTGCCAGAACAAGCTTGCAATGATGCTCAGAGACACCCATGATGCTTTGAAGGAAAGGACTTAGCTGACCTGAACCTGCTCTGTGGAATCAGTCCAAATCCTCATGGGCTGGATGTAAAATCTATAATAAGTCTTCTGTCTTCAACCATTTACCTGTCAAGTGAAAAGAGTCAGGGTGCGAAAATACAATAACTGTACATAATTAATTAGAATAGATCATTCTTTACTTTTAACTTAGTTAAAAAAAAATCCTCCTTTTTTTTTTTTTAACGCTTTAGCTACATATTTATCACTGATCAGCCTTTCTACTGCGGATTTGCAAGTTTTTAAGCCATCACATACTACTTTGCCCACAGTGCAACAGAGGTTTCGAGATCATGAGGGTGTCTGCTGGAACATGGTCCTGCAAGATACTGAGAACCACAGTCCAAATCTGGAGAAGCAAAATGACATATGTTTACCTTTCAGCATGTCGCTCTGTTCTCATGTTTAAAATACTTTGTGGGGCGGGGGCCTGAAGCAGTCAGCACTTTTCAGATGGGTACCATTGTGTAGCTGACATCAGAGAGCAACCCAGGCGAAGAATACAGGCAAGGAGGGGCAAAATTCCAGATCTGAGTTCTAACAATAGGGTAACTTGAGGAGGAAACCATTGTCAAGAGTGGGATTTAATCTGGATGAATTCCAGGTATAGTCCACACTGAAAATGCCTTTGCATAGTTACCTTAATATATTACCAAGTTGACTAAAAAATACACTATGAGTGCCTGTATGATTGAGTTTCTACTGAGAAATAGCTATTCTGTATTCCTTTTCCAGCCTCTTTCCCTTGTAGACAAGACCTTATAAATACATAAATATGTTTAGATTGTTCGATGTCTATTTAAATGGAATCATCTTCATGTTGGGCAATTCTCACCTATATATTACACGTTATTTACACAGTAGACTATCATGCTATATGGTAATTTGATAGAGTTTTGTTGCTAGCTAATAGTGAAACAAAGAATTTTCACTGTAATTATTTTGTTACTGTCATGCTAAAATGTCATTTTGCATCCTGTTTGTAGCCAGTTTAGCAGCTGCTAAATCTTGATCCATATCTCTCAGTGGTAAGACATTAAATTAAGTCCTGGAGTTTCAGCACCTCAAAATATCAATATTTTGACAGCTCATTCAGTCTGAATACTAGATGGCTTTAGCTGAATTTGATATAAAACAGCTAAATTATCTATATACTGTGTAAATAAATGAAACAATATGTCAATATATATTCTCTTCTATTATTTTGCATTTAAGGCTGTATAGTACCTGTTTGGACTGAAAGATAAAAAAAACATGCTTTGCTGTCAGTAAATGAGTACATCAATTTTGCAGTCACAAGAATAAGATTTCTGTTGATATCAGAGTCCACTGTTCTAGTCAAACTATTTGGGTGAAACACACACCTTGAAATAACTGACTCCCAACCCAGTGTGTGGATTTCTCCAGGGTCATCAAGTGCTGAAAGTTGAAGATCTATAAATATACAAATTTGATTTGAAAAATCATCTGAACTGAAATATGATACGCAAATCTGTGAATATCTAGAAACAGAACCTTTGAAACTATGTGACATCTGTTTACAAGGAATGCAACAACACTTTTCAGTAGATCCAGCTCACAGTCATACAGATTCCTCTGTTTCATATTGAACTGTAGACTCCATATCACTTTTATTTGAAAACAAAACAACAAAAAAACTTCCGTCCAAAATCACATAAAGACTTCAAAACATTATGAAACGTTTAGAAAACATGCTCAGCTGTGTATCTGTATTACCAAAGTATTTCACTGATGTCTTACACTTGGGACTTCTCCCTGTTAGAAAGAGTATATTTGGAATATTTATATATACTAGAAAGAGAAAAAAATAGACTTGTATTAATATCAGATTCTTTTACTCTGGAGGAGGCAGCATATTGAGGTTGGTGGTAGCCTAGACCTCAAGCAATATCTTGTTCAAATTTCCCTTTTGAACCATAAAGTCCCCGCAGCAGCCTATCTTCTGTCTACTAGTAAGATATGCCTTGTTGTGTCCCTCTCTGCTTAATTTTCATGAACCACAAATATAAATAATGCTTCTTATTCTTTCTTTATATTTTCCTCCACTTCTACCCATTCAAGACCTAGAGATTTACATGGGAAGATTACAAAGGTTAAAAAGTTTCAGTTCATGTCCATAATTAAGATTTTCCAGTGCTTTGGCTAATGGCAAAGCTGTAATATTATGAGATCTCATTAACAGCATGCAATAACTCCTTATCACTTATATTTAACTCCATCTTATAATTCTTTGTCACTTTGAGGAAATCTATCTAACAAGATTTGAAAATCAGCTACACTCTTTTCTAGTTCTTGGGTGATTAGAATCACAAGCATCCAGGAAAACAGAAAAACTTAATTAATTTGCATATATAAAGTTGGAAGGGGTTGGGGGATGAAAAAAAAAAAGTGTTTTTGTTGCCTTTTTTTTTTTCGAGACTATCTATTCTTAAAAAGCATGATAACTGCTTGGAAAGAAAAAAAAGAAAAAAAAAAAAACTTGTCATAGTGACTGTTAAAAAGAATGAGCCTAAAAGCTGAATGATGCACAGAGAAAAGTTATGGCATAAATGAACCAGCTTTTCTTTCATCATTGCTTGACATAACAGAATGATATAAATACTTTTACCACACTAAGTGCCAGTTTCTATTTTACGTACACAGCTTCTAATTTTGCTACACAGTTTTACGTAACCATTTCTAAAGTAGGTCCTGTGGGAGGGGTGCAGTCCAAATTTGGGGAAACAATACCTGGGATAAGCTAGAGCAGAAGACAGAAAATAGCAGAAGACAGCAGTAAGATTAGGCTGTGTCAGGAGGTACTTCCTACACTGCTGACTGACCCAACCATCAGACAAGCAAGGTGCCTGGACTGACCTAGATATGAATTAATTTTTGAAGCTTTTCGAATCTTCAAGGATATTGCAAGATTATTTTTTCTTTACCAAATATGTGATAAGCATATTTTCTGTACCTTCCACCCCTGTTTTTTTCTACTGATTATAATTTTTATCTCATTAAAAAGTGTTTCCCCCCCGCCTTTTTTTTTAAAAAAAAAAAAAAAAAAAAGACCTGGAAATCATTTAGCTAACAAGGTAAGTTTTATTCTCCCATTTAAGAGAAAAAATAGAGCTAATACTTTGAGCCCTTGCAGATATTCCTGTTAGTATTGAACTTTTCCTATTAGTAATGATTTTTTTTTCAGGTTTCTTCTCACCCATAGCTACAGTCTTTGAAGGGAAAGATTCCTTAGAATGTTTTACTGTCAAACAATCCTAATTTCAAATAGATGCGACATTATATTTCATTGTATCACATCTATAGCATAACATAGGATGACTTTTCCAAACTTTCTGGTATTCAGGAGTATTCCATTTCATTTGTTAAAAAAGAAGGGAATAAACTTAGGGAAATGATAGGAAAATAATTACTTCTTTTCTGCCAAAGTGGCATACACACACCAAATAAGATATAAACCATAGGTATCAAAAACAGTCTAACCAGTATATATCAGCACCTGTCAGATGAAGAAAAAAAGAAAGTATCTATCTGCCCTATTTGAAATCCATCTCTTACATAAATGCCACAGAGCTTCAGGGCTGAATGACAGCTTCCTTTCAGGACTCATGCAAATCTCGTATTTTTTTACTATATTTCTGCAGCTTTGTATTTGTTTTATAAAATTGTTTGTCTTGCAAGTAAGATAATCATACTCCAATAAAATGAATTTATTAAACTGATAAATACATCAAAATATCTTTAATTCAAGTTAATGATTCTACATTTTTTTTCACAGCATAATTTGTAACACTGGAACAATTGCTTTTTTAACAGTCTGCTTCTATTGAAAGGCTTTGATAAAAGTCCAAATTTGAACACAATCTTACACAATCCAATCCATCTTTACAAGAAAAGGAATCTTCTTGAAATTAAAATTAACTGATGCCTCATCTGCTTTTAAAGTAGTCAGAACTACTCCACTTTTTTAAATAGAAGAAATATACTCTGTGCAAATCAGAACAGATGGTTGTTAAAAATGTAGCCATTTTTTAACATCCTGAATTAGAGAAGCATTCATTGCTACAAAGACCAAGTGCATGTTTTTGATGTTGAGAAAGATAGTTCCTCAGAAAATCTTGTATCACAGGGTAGTGAGTGAATCAAGATCCTTCCCAGGGTTTGCTCTGTTGGGATTTTGTTTTGTAGATGTACTGATTAAAGGGAGAGCAGATGTGAAGATTCATAAACTCAGACCAGGAAAATCATAGATTCTAATGAAATTCAAACCTCTCCCACTTAATCTATTTGGTCATTTCTATGGTTTATGTAGAAATTAAACAATGGCATCACCTAACATTAGCACTAACATTCTTTCAGTCCCATTTAATCCATCAAAAAGCATATCTGTTGGTGAATCTTGCCCTCACAGAGTCACTAGTTCCTTTAAACATGCTTTGGGACTATATTACAAAAGAAAATAAACATTCTTGTCTTTAACAAATAACATTTTTAAGCTTCTAGTCAGCTTATGACTTGCAGAACAAGCTCTGCAGCTTACACATTTCACAGTGCTGCCGAAACGACTGCTGCCTCAGTTTATAGTAACATGATAAAAGAAGTATCCTTCAGTACATATTGTTCTCTAATGCAGAAAGATTGCAGCTAAAGCAGCGTAAACGTATAGAATGAAGGGAGAAGAATTATCCGCAAAACATCTAATAGATTGTTTAATTTGAAAAATACTGTTCTCTGGGTTAGAAGAAGCAGTAAGCTATAGGTCCCCAGAGAGAGAGAGAGAGAGAGAGAGAGAGAGAAATTACAAACCAGTCAAGAATATGCAGTGAATTTGTGGCCCCTGCTTTTACATACACTATTTAATAGCAATGGGATGAAGAAAAGAGATCTGCCAAGGTAGTCATTTAGAGTTTGCAATTCAGTTGTCTTGCTGAAACTTACTACAGGCATGAGCAAAATGTTGTGTGAAGAATATGTGGCTTGATATTATACTGGAGAAGTGAACTTTGCAACTGCTTATGCATAATTAATTGCCTGGGATTGCTATTTTTTGTGCACCACTTTAGACAACAATGAAAAATTAAAGGGGAAAAAATAAACTCTGAAGTAGCTATAATGAGGGTAAAATTCTGCCTTTCTGTGCTGTTTTTGTCATCTGCTTGTATCTGGCATTCTATATGAACACATATTTTTGCATATATTTTGTTTATGTGCGAGCCTTGGCATTTTAACCATCTCCTGCAGAGGCCCCTTAGTACCATATGCTTCTGTTTTTCTTCATTGTGTGATGTGATCTCTTCTGACTGTTACATGCACGTGAAAGGACAGTGGGCTTTTGGGGGAGAAGAAACCATGCTTTAAGAGAGCACACGTCAGTTGGCCTTCAGTCGTGTGGAGCTGATTGGATCTGACAAGTGTTGTAGCTACTCATGGTAATGGATGTTTCTGCTTTAGCAGAGGAGAGGTGAAAAGGATGTAATTCCCAGTGGAAGAAGGCAACATGAACTATTATTTAATTACTAGCTAATATAAAAATCCCCTGGAATCCCTTGTTGGTTTGCAGACTTGCCTCTTCCTCTTTTCTCTATGAGGCAACAATTAGGGCTTTTAATGCAGTGCAGACAGCTACGCCCATTAGGAAAATAGTTCCTAAAAGATAAAATACACACATTCCTTTCTTTTATGAAGTGTAGAAGTCTGTATAGATTCACCATCACATCTTGAAATCTAGAAATCATTCATGTCTTATACCACTTAAAATATAAGTTTTTCTTGATTCACTGCCTAAAAAGCAATTCCACTCTCAGAAGCAACTTTGTCCAAGACCTGGAGGTTTTTTGCTTTGTTTATCAGGAAAGCTTGATTACTTCTCTGATTGAGTCCCTCCACATTCTTCCTATTCAAGCACTAATGCCTTGATTCAGCTCAAAATACACCTGGCCCATTTCTCTGTGAAACCAGAATTTGCTGTGTTTTCTTATCTGGAGACAAAATCTTTTGTTTGTTACTACTTCTGTGGAAGAAAACAGGCATGTGACCTCTTGCTTTATCTCTGTTATGAATTTCATATGCACAGAAAATAAAAGATAGAGGGATCAAAAACTGACACTCAGAATTAAATGCTGGCCTACAATTAAGAGCTCATAACTGAGAGATAAAGAAAAAAAAAGGTACTGCCAAAAATAAATCTGACGTATAGCCAAAGATTTGGATTCTCATTAGCCCCAAGTGGTTTCAGAGATACACATTCCAGTATATTTCCATGTTTAACCCTTTTTAATTATGTTTTTCATATTGTCTCTAACGTGTTAGAATACTCACCTTAAACTGTAGATTTTCTCCTACTGTTCAAACTGGATTAAGAATGTTAAAATACTATTAAAATAATATACTCTTAAGATTTATCCTAAACATAAGATTTCTAAAGTCTCAGTATAAGAAATAGAAATAAGAAATAAAAAATAAAGTCTTTATAAAACTAAAATAGCCTTTGCACATGAGGAATAGAAAAAAAAAAAAAAAAAGGAAAAAAAATCCTTCCTTCCTAAATGGTCCTTTTTCACAAGCTGCTGCACAGCAAAATCTGCATATTGGAACTTCTTAGCTGCCTCAGTACATGTACTTTTATTCCCACCTCTAGTAAAATCTCTAGCTACTGTGAACCACACTTATTTACTATCGAGTTTGCACAACTTTTGAGACACAGCACTTCATAGATCATGCAGCACAAAACACAAATTTATGGACTTAGTACTGCATTATTTTATAGCATTTTACATGGTTTTTAAAAAACTGAGACAATTCAGTAAATATGAATGTTATGATAACCCAGCTTAAAGAGGAAAGAAAATCAGAAAGATAGAGTGGCACATTTGAAACTCAACTTTGGCTCTTTCTAGGGCCAATCCCAGTTCTCCAGGCCATCATACTGCCATTGTACTGTGTAAAGTCTCATGAGTCACATCATAGTATTTGCAATATTTGCTCACTATTAATATACAATTTCTGTTTTGGTAGCCCTATGGCACATTAGTATTTGATACTGGAAATGTTCCTTATGTGATTTTCAAGACAGAAGATCTTGGTGTTATATCTGCAGTTTTCTTACAGTGCCTGTATTTGCCACCATGAACACCAATACATGATGTCCTAAAGCTTTGGATTTTGTTTCAATAATACAGCTAAGCCACCTGTTTGCAAGTTGACCACTACGGAGTGCCTGCCTGTGGAAGATCTATGAGTCTCTTAATGGATATCAAAGGTTGTCAGTCTCTCCCTGCAGTTGCAATGGGAAAAATTTCCCTCTCTACTATTCTATGCACATTTCATGCATTGTGTAATGCCACTGTGTAGCCGCCTGACTATTTTCCCCTTTCAGATCACATTTGCAGAAACAAACCGTATGAGCTAACCATGCAAATACTTTGCTTTAATGTCCACTAACCAGAGCCCATTCCTTTGGAGATGCATATTTCTGCTTTGTTCTTGAAAAGGTTAGAAAGACAACGCTCCCTTCTGTCTGTTCTCTTTTTAACCTCAGGATAGGAGATGTCCTAACGTTTTGGTGTGTGCAAATTCATTTCACTCTGAAATGTGACACAGATGACATAGAGGGGTACATACACACTCTGTTAACCGAGGGCAAATACTTAGGGTGAATGGCTGCCTACTATGGGATGACTTCCTAGATAGTTTTGCACATTAGTGTTTTCTCTGAAAAGATTCAACCTGACTCTACCAGCACCCATAGTTGTGTCCCTGTGTGAACACATATTAGGACAGCAGTCACCTATTTACCAACTGACCAACATTTTTCAGACAGAGACAGCAGAAGATAGGCAGATGGAATTAGGAAATCTGGCCAAAGACAGCTACTTGTGGTACATTCATCTGTGAACTGAATCAATAGAATCACAGGAGATGTTTGATAAAAGCTGAGATTTTGGCTAGCGCTTCATTTCTACCAAAAGAAAAATATGACAATGATTTATAGAGTGAGGAAACAGAGCAAACAAAAGAAGCAAAGTAAGTTGGACTTCAGACATAATATTTGAAAGTTTAAATAAAAAATAAAGTATTTGGAGAGAATGAGGTGCAATTCAATTATACTTTCAGTTTCTTGATTTTAACATTGTATTTTTGCTTTTATGCAATATCGTTCAGAGGGAGACTAAATAAAATAAAAAGAGGTGCTTACCTCCTTTTTCTCAAAAAACATTAGCTCGAATTATGAACATTCATAATGACTTTTTTGTCATGCTTTAATCAATGTGCAAAGGAGCTATGAACATTGGACAGTTAACAGGGGTTGAATATGGTTAACATGGGTGGGAAATCTGACCAAGACTTGACAAGGCAGGAGAAAAGGACTACAGGAAATTTGCAGGTTGCCTCCCAACCATGCCCTGGAGAAAGAGAACATTCACTTGTCTGGGAGGCAGAACCACACAGTCCAGTCTGCAGTCACTTCACATGGAACCAATGCCTCTCCGTTAGCTCTCAAGAGAAAAAGAAAGCAAAAAAGTACAAGGGTATCTGGATCTAATTTGCTGCTGAGGGAGTACTATGAAGGTCGATGTCCTCATGGGCCAGTTCTGAAGGGCAGGACCTAGGCGATGTTCCCCATGGATACTATGAGCATCTGTCAGTTGATATTTCTCATGTTTTCTTGGTGGCCCACTGTTTGACACATAACTTAGAGATGTCTATGGCTGCTTTGGGCTGCATGCAGGAGTGAGTCTGTAGCACAAATGCACTGGCTCACCTCCTGCAGGCACACTGCTTTCATGCCCTGTCTTTCCATGCTAGCATATCCTCAGTGGCACACACCACCAGTGCTGCCTGTGTTGGAGGAGGCATTCAGATGGGCGATATTTTGCAGGACTTCCTACCATTTTGCACAGATGGCACGTGTTTATGCTTTCCACACTACTGCACACTGGACAAGATGATCAGGACAGATGATTTATAATGGAGCTCACCGGAGATGAGATTCATCTGCAGTGGTTTAGCTTCGCAGAGACGGCCATAAACAGGGGACGCTCTTCACGGCTAGTCATGGCTCCCTTTGGAACGGCTTTAAGGCAGCCCCACAAAGCCAGGGGGCTAGAAATGCACTCTTTATTATTACTAAGGGGGCTGTGAGCACTTCAGAGTCATTTGAGCTTGTCTGCAGTATGAACTGTGTGTTGCTTCTTCTTTTTTTTTTTCTTTTTGTTCTCTTTCTCTTGTTGGTTACTCAAATAAACCAAATGTAGAGTTTATTGGACCACTCTACCTGTCTATGAAAAGGTAGAGAAGAAGTGAGCACTGGGGCAGTTTGGGGACAGGAAAGGAACCTGCTAGCCTGGGAAGGATAGTGTGACATAAAACAACTTCTTCCCACCAAACCCAGGAACTGAATGGTCCATCATAATCTCCAAAGACTTTAGAAGCAGGTACGCAATTGCAGTCAGGAGGCTCGAGCGCAAATCCAGAAGAAAGCCTTGGAGATTTACCAACTGCTCTTAATCATGAAGCAGGGGGTCCTTTCTTCATTTGCGGGTCCACTCACACACCAAACAAATCTGAAACCATTACAACGCATGGCAGTTGGTCGATAGTGTGGAAAAACCTCATTTACTGACTGGCCAGACAGTTTTAAAACCTTCAGATTTTTCTAAGTCTAGGTTATTAACTGTCTGACTGTAATCACATCTTCACCATAGGGAGCTTCAAAAGCTTTTCATTTGCATTGAATCAGTTGCCTTCCTCCCTGCCTTTTTCCCCCTGGAAATAAGCTTAAATAATTCAACAAACTGCACACATGGCTAGTGATTATTGAACCATTCTGAAACACTCGAGGCAAATGGACCATTATGTAGTGGGAATTAAAACTTTCCTTGCAGTCATTGGGAGAAAGATGTATGCATATATATTTATATCTGTATAATCTCTTGTGCTCTCACGTGTATGGGTGTGTGCGTACATGTGTGAGACTGCATGTGGAGAGGAATGCATGTAAACACTCCCTTCTCACAGAGACCCAGTGACTACCCAAAAAATGAGTACTATTTAGTGTAGTGTTCAAAGACTGTATTAGAGATGAGTCAGGGTAGATTATGGCGAGCATAGAGTCTAAACTGTGAAGCTAGTAATTTTTTTTTTATTATCTTGTTTTTCCCATTGAAAAAAAGAGTATTCCCTTTCATGCTATGCTTTGCATGTAGGAGTTATACAGGACTGTGCTGTTAACATAAAGCTATGAAACATAGTTGTCTTGTATGGCGATCCCAAACTGAAAATAAAAATAAATAAATAAATAAATAAATCATAGAATCACAGAATGCTTAGGGTTGGAAGGGACCTCTAGAGATCATCTAGTCCAACCCCCCCTGCACACGCAGGGACACCTAGAGCACGTGGCACAGGACTGCGTCCAAGCGGGTTTGGAAGATCTCCAGAGAAGGAGACTCCACAACCTCTCTGGGCAGCCTGTTCCAGTGCTCTGTCACCCTCACTGTTAAGAAATTTTTCCTTAAGTTCCTATGGAATTTTTGGTGTTTCAGTTTCCGGCCATTTCCTCTAGTCCTATCAGTGTCCACCACTGAAAAGAGGCCAGCACCGTCCTCTGCACTCCCTCCCTTGACGTACTTATAGACACTGATTAGATCCCCTCTCAGCCTTCTCTCTTCCAGGCTGAACAGGCCCAGCTCCCTCAAATAAACAGTTCTATGCCCATCAATGTTTTTATTGACACAAGACTAAAATGATCAAACTAAACTTTTTAGCTCAAGTGAACTAAACAAGACTAAACTAGCAACATTAAACAAGACCAAACAAAGTAAAATGAAACTGAACGGCTAAGCTAACTAGGTAATTAAAATTAAGAAATAAAAAACTCAGCTCATAAACAACACAAGACAACTATTCTCTGCCTAAAACATCATGACTTTGCCCAATATTTCTGAACTGAGTATTGGATTTTGCTCGGCATCTTGGCATTTTTACATTTCAGGATGGACCCTGTCTTTAGTACTCTGAGGGCATTATCAGATCATTAATCTCTCAGTGTTTGGGTTTTTGCCACCCACTGGCATCCAGCATTTTTTTTTAATGATAGCCCAACTATAGCTTTTTATTTAAGCTATAAAGTAATATATATATATATAAATATATATATATAGTGCAGTAACAAAAAGTGTTTTCTTACTTTTGGAGAACAAAAATTACCCTTGTTCCTATGTGGCATGCTGTACTAACATTGGTTATATATGCACATATATAGCAAAAAAAGGCCTGGAATGAATAAGAATTGGTATTCTAAAACCCAGTATAGTTTGAAGTCACGTCTGATTAGCAACCATCCACATCACATTAATTATAACAGAAACATGAGTTTACATGAATACTGGAATGCAAGAAGAACTCTTTGGAACCATTCAACTTCTGCATAGTATAGGGAAACAGAAGATGGCTATGATGTGGTAAAATTATTGTTATATGATGACTTTTATTGCATTTAAGATTTTAATGAGATATTTTTAATATGATTTCATCTTTCATAAGACTTTATTTCCTGTCTTCTTTCTCTCTTCCTTTGAATAGTTGAATGGATTCAAGTAGGAGAAGGTGGATATGGCAGATTAACAACTGGCTGCGCTGCTGGGCTTGGCAACAGAATTTTGGCTTCTATTAACATGCGACTCTGATGACCACCAGCTAGTGGGGAATGATGGGAACCATCTCAGCAAGAGGGGCACATGTCTCTTTGCCAAAAGGCTGGCCAACCTGGTTAGGAGGGCTTTAAACTAAGCAAGAAGGTTTGGGAAGGGGAGTGTCAGGGCAATCAGTACCACGCAGCCAAAGCCAGATGGTATCCAGCGGGAGTATGGTAGTGGGGAAGTGAGGATAGGATATGCTTATAGAGGGTCCTCTTTCACCCCTCCTGGGAAATCTGCAGGCTCGGTTACTTCCCTGAAATGCCTGAACAACAATGGGCACCATGGGGAATAAGCAGGACGAACTGGAGAGCTGTGTGCGGTCCCAGGGTTATGATCTCATTGGAATCACAGAGACGTGGTGGGATAGCTCGCATAATTGGAGCGCTGCCATGGAAGGCTGTGTGCTCTTTAGGAAGGGCAGGCTGGGAAGGCGAGGTGGTAGAGTTGCTCTTTATGTGAGAGAGCAACTGGAATGCATGGAGCTCAACCTAGGGGTGGATGATGAGCGAGTTGAGAGCTTGTGGGTAAGGATTAGAGGGCAGGCTAATGTGGGAGACATTGTGGTGGGTGTCTGCTACAGGCCACCTGACCAGGGTGAGGAAGTTGATGAGGCCTTCTATAGTCAGCTGCCTCACTGTCTGAGGCCCTGGTTCTCACGGGGGACTTCAACTATCCTGACATCAACTGGAAGGCCAAAACAGCCAGGCACAAACAGTTCTGGAGGTTCCTGCAGAGCATTGATGATAACATTTTGACGCAGGTTGTGGAGGAGCCAATGAGGAGAGGTGAGCTACTGGACCTTGCGCTATCAAATAGGGAGGGACTTGTAGGAGATGTGAAGGTGGGGGTAGCCTCGGCTGCAGTGACCATGAGTTGGTGGAGTTCAGGATCCAACAAGGAGGAGGCAGGGCTATAAGTAGCCTTGCAACTGTGGACTTCAGGAGGGCCAACTTTAGCCTCTTCAGAGACCTCCTCAGAAGAATCCCATGGGCTAGAGCTCTAGAAGGTAGGGGGGCCCAAGAGAGCTGATTAGTTTTCAGCAGGACTTCCTCCATGCCCAGCAACAGTGCATCCCTGTGTGTAAGAAGTCAGGCAGAGGGGGCAGGAGACCTGCGTAGATGAGCAAGGAGCTTGTGGCAATGCTCAAGCAGAAGAAGGCAGTATACAGAATGTGGAAAAAAGGACAGGCCCCTGGGAGAAATACAGGAACGTAGTCAGGGAATGCAGAGATGCAACAAGGAAAGCTAAGGCATGTTTGGAATGCAATCTGGCAAGGGATGTTAAAAATAGCAAGAAAAACTTCTTCAAATATATCAGCAGCAAAAGGAAGATCATGGACAATGTAGGTCTGCTGGTGAACGGGGTGGGCACCGTGGTTACGAAAAACACGTAGAAAAAGCAGTTGCTGAATGCCTTCTTTGCTTCGGTGTTTACCGAGGGCAGCCCTTTGAAGTCCCAGGCCCTAGGGACAAGAGAAGAAGCCTGGAGAGAGGAAGACTTGCCCCGGGTAGAGGAAGATTGAGTCAGAGAGCACCTAAGGAAACTCGATACCCACAAATCCATGGTCCCTGATGGGATGATCTTTGAAAGATCCTGGAGAACGGGAGAGGTGCTGGAGGACTGGAAGAAAGCCAGTGTCATGCCAGTCTTCAAAAAAAGCAAGAAGGAGGACCCAGGCAACTACAGGCCAGTGAGCCTCACCTCTGTCCCCAGAAAAGTGATGGAACGGCTCATACTGGCCGTTGTCTCCAGGCACATGATGGTCAAGAAGGTGCTCAAGAGTAGTCAGCATGGATTCACCAAGGGGAAATCCTGCTTGACTAACCCCAGTAGCCTTCTATGATGGAATGACCGGCTGGATAGATGAGGGGAGAGTGGTAGATGTCATCTATCTCAACTTCACCAAGGCTTTTGACACCGTCCCTTGCAACATCCTCCTGGGCAAGTTCCAGAAGTGTGGGATAGATGAGTGGACAGTGAGGTGGATTAGGAATTGGCTAGATGGCAGAGCTCAGAGGGTGGTGATCAGCAGTGCAGAGTCTAGCTGGAAGCCTGTAGCTAGTCATGTCCATCAGGTGTCAGTCCAGTTCAGTCTAGTTCAATTTATTAATCAATGACCTGGATGAAGGCACAGAGTGCTCCCTCAGCATGTTTGCTGATTATACCAAACTGGAAAGAGTAGTTGATACCCCAGAAGGCTGTGCTGCCATCCAGAGGGACCTGGACAGCCTGGACAACTGGGTGGTGAGAAACCTTATGAAATTCAACAAGGCCAAGTGCAAGGTCCTGCACCTGGGGAGGAATAACCCCAGACACCAGTACAGGCTGGGGACTGACCTTCTGAAGAGCAGCTCTGCAGAGAAAGACCTGGGCATCATGGTGGACACCAAGTTGACCATGAGTCAGCAGTGTGCCCTCGTGGCCAAGAAGGCAAATGGGATCCTGGGCTGCATTAAGAAGAGCGTCTCCAGCAGGTCGAGGGAGGTGATCCTGCCCCTCTACTCAGCCCTGGTGAGGCCACATCTGGAGTATTGTGTCCAGTTCTGGGCTCCACAGTACAAGAGGGATGTGGAGCTGCTGGAGAGAGTCCAGCGCAGGGCTACAAGGATGATCCTGTAGCCTGGAACATCTGCCCTATGAGGAGAGGCTGAGGGAGCTGGGCCTGTTCAGCCTGGAGAAGAGAAGGCTGAGAGGGGATCTAATCAGTGTCTATAAGTACCTCAAGGGAGGGAGTGAGGAGGATGGTGCTGGCCTCTCTTCAGTAGTGGCCACTAACAGAATTAGAGGTAATGGCCACAAACTGAAGCACCAAAAGTTCCACAGGAACTTAAGGAAAAATTTCTTAACAGTGAGGGTGACAGAGCACAGGAACAGGCTGCCCAGAGAGGTTGTGGAGTCTCCTTCTCTGGAGATCTTCCAAACCCGCTTGGATGCAGTCCTGTGCCACGTGCTCTAGATGACCCTGCGTGTGCAGGGGAGTTGGACCAGATGACCTCTAGAGGTCCCTTCCAACCTTGAGCATTCTATGATAATTCTATGATATTCAGTCTTAATAATTTAAAGGACAGTTGAGTTGAACTATACCTTTAATACCTATATTGAACCTATCTACAGCCTTATATGCTGTAGATATGTTCTTTTGAATGGCATATGTAAGTGAATATCGCATTCACTCTCCAAAGTTTAATAAGTTGCAATTGCATATAAAAAGAAAAGAAAAAAAAAAAGGAGGAAAGGGAAAGGAAAGGGAAGGAAAAAGAAGGGAAGGGAAGGGAAAGGAAAGGAAAGGAAAGGAAAGGAAAGGAAAGGAAAGGAAAGGAAAGGAAAGGAAAGGAAAGGAAAGGAAAGGAAAGGAAAGGAAAGGAAAGGAAAGGAAAGGAAAGGAAAGGAAAGGAAAGGAAAAAGAATTGAAAGGGAAAGGAAATGCAAGGGAAGGAAATGGAAGGAAAGGGAAGGGAAAGGGCAGGGAAGGGAAGAGAAATAAAAGGAAGGCAAGACAAGACGAGAAATTGAGGTAAGGCAAGACAAGAAATCGAGGTAACTTTTTCAGGTGGCTGCATGTTTAGCAAATTAAATAATTTATGAAATTTATCTGTGGCTATGAACAGTAGCATAATATAATTGAAACCACAGGGAACAAACTATATCACATTTATTTTAACTTTAAATGTGCTGGACACCTGGTCAAGTTAAATTAATAAGGTCCTCATTTCCGTTGTTGAAGTATGCTGCTTGCTGATCATTAGAAACAAATCCTGTAATATTAGTTTTCAAGCACCCCTTTTGTTGACTGATGTATGGCACTCACCCAAGGAGCAGCACTTGTGTGAGTTTCTTCTCTGTGTGAGAAATTCTTCCATGTAAGTGGCTGCTTGACAAAGCTGTTGAATGTAATGTGTGTTTAAAGTACACTTTACTGGCCTGAAGATCAGACCAGTACATCTATAATGTGCAAATGAGAATGACACAGTGCGGGAAGGAAAAGGAGATATAGACAGAGGAAATAGAGGAAAAGAGCTGTGATGGAGGACACTGCCACCTGTGACAAACAGGGTAGTGATTTTAGTGTCAAGGCTACATTTTGTAGCTGCCAGTTGGCCAGTTGGCTTTCCAGAACTAACACGAGTATGTGAAAATAAAAAGGAATCTAAGTATTTATTTATAGAATTATACAGTTAGAAATCATGGAGTTGCTCTGCGAATTCTCCCAGATTTGAGAAGGGCAGGAAGGGTGTAGTCATGACAAGTCATGACTTGTAATCACCATATAGGAAAATGAAACAAAAAGAACCACAGATTTGTTCTCTGGCTGTTGGTGCACCTCCACACATGCATACCTGGAAGTCGGGAAGAGATGGAGAGACAGGTTGCTCCACTAATTCACTGCCACACTGAATATCAAATTATGGTCTTCAGTGCTTCCATCTCCTACAGTTTACGCTTCAACCTCAACATGCTTATTATGCTGATATTCTACTTGTCTCCAGAGAAGACAGAAGATTAAATCAAAATTAACAGGACTAAATATTTCAGTCGTACTTCTCGTTCCCTGACACTATACTTCAGATGTTCCTTTGCAGTACTGGACAGTATTATTTGTCACTGCCAAACTGTGTTTCTTCCCCACATCATCCTGACACATCTGCTCATCCGTCCTGTGACCTCAGACTCAACTGGAATGAGATTCCATCTGTACTGTACTTCAGGGAGGCACTAAAGTTATTTATCACTGAACCTCAAGGCCAAGTAGATCCCAGACCTGGAAGCACATCACATCCATAGAGACACTGCTAATACATGGTAGATGCAAGAGCATAACTGTTATCAAGGTCTACAGGCTATGCAAATCCCAACTGCATTGCTTTTAATGAAATTTCCTGGATATAAGATCAGAACTTGGCTCCCATGTTTTACCTCCTGTAGCTATCTGCTAGAGGAAACAGCTGAAATAGAGTGGAAGTCATGAGAACTCTGCAAGTCTTCATGCAAGCTTTAAACCAACTCAGTAGCTCAAATTTTGTAAGTTCCTAAAAGCTCGATTGCTTTTTCTTTCCCTCGTCACTTTTTATTTTTGCATTGCTTTGATAGAAATTTAAAAATAAATCTTCTTAAGAAAAAAAAAAAAAAAAAAGGAATCCAAGCTTGGTTTTGCAGACTAGATAGGTTCAAATTTTTTAACTAAGCATCTGAACTTCTGTGTGCACCCAAATTGCCACAGACTAATATTCATCTTATGTTAGTCAGTAGCACATGCCCTGTTGTGAGTTACTGGTTAATTTATATGTTATCTGTCCATATTATGAAGTGGAATTATACCTTGGGCACTGGTAGCTAAGATTTTCCAACACTAAGCAGTAATGGAAATTGCTAATCCCAACTCATTTTGTCATGGGGTTCGTATTATGCAGGCCCACACATTTTGCTGCACTCAGCAGTTTAACACAGCACTTGTAATAGCACTAAGATGAAAGAATAAAATGTGTCTCTGTGCTCTAATATGGGATGCAATGCGATTTCAGGAAACAGTATCGAGCCATTCGCAAATACACTTTTCTGAATTGTGCCCCTGATATTACACAGCTCGAACACCTAATGATCAGAGTTCAAAATTCAGACAACTTTTATTTAACAAGCATCTGTTTGACCACTAGAAACAAATACTGAACTCAGAAAACTAGTTCTGCTTTCTGCTCTTGCACCCAATTCAAGGCAAATCTCCTGAAGCCTATGATGTGTGAAGGAGCATTAATTTACATGGATATAAAAGACAGAATTATTCAGTCTCTACGCACAGGATCTGGGAGTGAGATCCTGGAATGCTTAGACTTTCTACATCTTTACATAGCTCAATCAGACTTAGTTTTGGAGTCTGTTTTGTACAATTTTAAAAAAGAAGAGTTTAATCAGATTAAATGTTAGGACTGGTTGATTAATTACTGTGTTGTTGAGGCAGGATTGTATGGGTTTTTAATTCTTAGAATCAGCTTCTGTAGTCCCACCTCCTGCCATCATCTGTCAGATTATGCTTCATTACTAGTCTATTCATTTTCCAGATAACTCAGACAAACAGGGAGACAGATTATCAAACAGTGCTTTTAATTTTTGCCAGTTATGGAATAAAAGAGTTAATATAAAGCTATCATTCTCTATTCTCTCTATGATACAATATAAAAAGAGACAATGCTTACAATTCCCATTGAGCAACGATATCATATGCAACATAAATTAATCAGCAGGGGTTTGATTTATACTTAGGAGTCCTCAAAAATGTGGGAGAGGCACAACATGTTGTTGTTGTTGTTGTTTTAACTATTCATAACTCTATTCAATTAGGAAACATGGTGGTGGGCATCTTTGTAACATCTCATCCAGGAATGTAAATGTTTTGCTGTCACCTATGTAAGTAACAGAATTGCACCAAAAAAAAGTGAAGGAAATCCTGATGACACCTGCCATTAAAAAAGAAAAATCCTTACAGAGCAAGAAGGGTAGTTTGTTAAAAACCCAATCTTAAAATATTTGCAAATAGTTCTTCCAACATTTCATTAAACCAAAATATTTCCAACAATTAAAAATTATTTCCTTGCCCATCTATTTTGCCATGAAATGTGATAGTGATGTACAATTATTTACAATCATTTTTGATTTTTTTATAACTTTAATTTTCCAGAAATTAAAAATGTATCACAACAGGAAATACATGGTATTATTGTAATTTTTTTAATTGGGAAAGAAGTTATGTTGAAACTTTGATTTTCCAAATGCTTATGCTTCCAAGGATTATTTTTGAATAGGATCTTCATTTAATAAGCTCCTAAAATTTTACTGTGGAGATTTTCTTCCCTTTCACTTCATGGCCTTTGCTGTCTAAGCTTGTAAATAAACATCATGGAGACGTTAGTCTGAGGTATTAAAGTGGGCAAGACCTCACAACAAAGTAGGTACAGAGGGAACAGAGTAGAGATGCAAAGGCAGCAGTGTGAAAGTGTAGGGAGAAGTCTCCACATGCGGTATTGGAGACAAAAGGAGAGACGAATGGATGTGCTGGTGAGAGTCCTGACGGTCATGGTCTCATAAGGGAATATATAATCAAATTTTTCAAAAGCAATTGAACAGGCATGGGTGAAGACAGACTAGAGGTCCTGCTTTATCCAAGAGAGGGCAAAAGACCTTGACAAAAGCAAATACAGCAAAATGCCTGAGGATGGACTTTGTGGGAAGAAGGAGGTAGAAAGAAAGTTAATGGGTGGATAGTTCTTCCTGGTTACATCAGCAGGATAGATGACTGATTAGGGGAAGAAAACAAGAAAGGAAGATGGCAAGAGAATGACAGGGCATTAAAGGACAAATGAAAAAGAAAGTAAATAGTCAAAAAGTGATCTTTGATTACTTAAGGATTTATGTGCTGTATTTGTAAAAGAAAGCACATGTCTGGCACAGGAAAGAGACATCTGCATAGAAGGATCTTGTTTGGTAATCAAACACTGAGAGTAAAGAACAAATTGCTAGTGCTGAAGCGGTTCTCTTCAGGAAGATTTCAGAACAGGGAGACGGATCAGACTCCCCAAGTTCTGTAATAAGATAAAGTGTGTGTGATAGACGTGAATCAGGATAAACAAGTAGGGATTTCTTGCCACCTGATCATGTTTTGTGTCCATAGAGTCCCATAGGGCAAAATAGCATCCATTTAGTCCTTTATGGACTTTGGATAAACAGAAAAATCCTCTCCCCTCTGCTTCTAATCCTTCCCTGTTTCCACTGACACGTTCACCAAATAATGAAGATTATGGGAGTTAACAAAGGGGAAAAGGCTGAAAGTGTGGCAAGGGCACACACTGTACACCTTTACCATAAGAGCGGGACAACATAATGCAGGCACTAGATAAGATTGAGAATGGTGTTTTCTTCATTTCTTAGGTGTTGTAAAAAAGCAGCAACCCCATTAACCTCAGTGGTGGTCCCAGGAACAGCTTTGACCTGTCAAATGACTAATAAGTGTGTTTTGAAGAAGAGATGTTCTTTCTCTTCAGAGAAAATATCACAGCACGCAAGACCCATGCGGACTCTTTCCCACTCCATCCCCACATTGTTTCTACAAACTCATGGGCCTTATCTTTCCCCTGGTTTCCCATGACCAAGGAAATCCAGTCTAATCTAAAATGAATTAATGTTGGAAAAAAAAAAGAAATTATCAAGAAGTCCTACAATAAATCCTCTTTATTTTTCTAAATAGATAACAAAGAGAAAAACCTTCACAACATGGCCAGGTATCTAAGATTTCTCTTAGGTAACATGCCATATTACTTGTGGCAAAATTAGTTTTCAATAAATATGCATCACACTAATTATTTAACAAATAAAATGATGGAAATTCTATCATTTAACAGCAGCACAAGACCCAAAAGCATTTCGCAGTGTCGAGATCAGAATAATCTGACTAATAAGCTATTTGAGTTCATCAGACAGGGCATATGTGCAAATCAAGACTATAATTCATATGGCACAAGGGCCACAAAATTAGTTATTCAGCAAATGGTCTTTTGATAGCACTCTGGGGGCTATTTTTTCACTTTGCATTTATTTTAGTTTTGCCCCTGTTTAGTTGTTAAGTCCTTTTACCTCTCCATTACAATTTCCATGTCTTTTCGATATATTCTTTTACAGCTCCATTCAGTGGTTGCGTGTAGCTCAGGATTTATAAAGCATTTGGATGAAAATGTACTGGCAGGAAAGTACTGCCATATATAAGGCACCAAACAAGTATTTTCAGTTTAGGTTACCTTTAATCTTTAAGGGCATAATAATACTAGCTAAACAGTGAACAAATCATAATGTGCCTGTTACAAACAAGAACATATCTGATTCCTTTAGGTTCACCACCCTGAGATTCTCCATAGCCCCATCAGGAGGTCCAGCCATAGAAAGGGTGAACCAGACCATTCAGCCTTCTTTTCTCAAATAATTTGCTTATAATTTTTACAAGTCCTATTTCATTAGTTGTTTCACTAAACTGAAATGAACATCAACTTCTAAAAATATTTTTTTGCCCATGATAGTTAGTTTTTCATTTTTATATACGGTTGCATAATTTGGGCTGACAGTAGCTAAAAGAGAAATGGCCAAGGAAAAGGATAGCATGTTATCTAAAGAGCAGCTGTTTGTACTTCCAAGGAATAGGGGAGACTGATAAGAATAGGAAAGTTTACATAAATGGCAAAAAGGAGGGTTATAGAAATGCAGAGAAATATCTTCCCACTCATTATGGGGAGGAAGGGATTAAATTTGCCTATTTTATGAAGAGGATTGATGGGATTTGAAGAAAGGAAGACAGAGGAGACAAAGATGACACCAAAGTTGACCTTGAGAGTGGTAAGGACAGTTATAGACACAGTGACTAAAGAAAGGAGGAAGAGATTTAGGAGAAAATATCAAGAATTCATTTAAAACTGCTTACAGTATTTGCAAATTTCAGTTACTAATTAAACACAAAACATTTGAAGACAGATTCTCATATTGCTTAATATTCTTTTCTCTGCTCAGAGACACCTTTTGTTCAATATAAATATGTATTTAAGTAAAGATACAGAGTATTTAAAACTTATTAATAGTCCCTGAGAAGCTGTTTAAATGCGAATATTATTAAGCCATTCTTTAACACAAGGGTGCATTACATGTCTGGAATAAGAGACAAATCAGATGAGCTCTTAGCAGCTTCAACGCTGTCAAACTCTTTTGTGAGAGCAATCTTGTTGAATTGACTCTACACAATTTTTGTAATAATACAATACAAGTATAGATTTAATAGGCAATTTTATTAGCAGAAGAGAATCTTTTTAACTGCAACAAAAACAAATGTCTTCCTTTTGCCAATCATAGTACTTTTTTTCTTAAAACTGCATGAAGATCTGTGTTTTGCTACTCGCTTTCCATTGAAATAAGATTCAAGGTTCTGTATCTATTCAGAGTTATATCATTAGAAATTCAGTAATGGTAGATGAAATAAAAACCATTGTACACTAATGATGTTAGCAAATCGAGAAGCTTTTCTTTCATAAATCTCTTCAAAGTTTGTTAACTCAGTGAAGAAACTTGGAAACTAATGCTAATCATTTGTTTTTTTCAAAGACATTTCACGATTCAAATAATGCTAGAAACTTGAATCCTTAACCAGGACAAAGAAAGGGAGCACAGTCTTTCACAAGTTGTTTCACCTTAAAGTCCTGTATGTGTAGAAGATACCCAGAGAAGCTCAATTGTAAAAGAAGCACATTGCATGTATGAAATGGAGTAGTTTAATGGACATTTCTGAGGCACTGCAGATAGCCTCCAAATACTATTGTAACAAATACAATGTAATTGTAAATGTGAACTTTCTCAAGTGTTCCCTTTCTACAGGTATGCAAACAAATGGGTAACAGGTGTATGTAAACTTTTAGTGAACCATCATGTTATCCAGAACATATATATAATTACATAACAGATCATATAATTATACAGTTCCATTCACTGCAGCATTTTAAATCACATTTTTTACATACAGAAAGATACAGTATGTATCCTTCTCCTCTCAATATTATTTCTTTTTTGATTCTCTACCATAGGACTCTAAATTTATCTTTGAAGTTCACTTCTCCTCTTCCCTGAAGGACCAATATTATCATTTCTCTATATCATTGAATGTCATTGAATCTCTTACTCTAGATTTCTATTCCTCATCCATGTCCTCAGAATTTCTGGAGCTTCCATGGAAGCTATTCCTGTTGGTAATACCTTTTACCCTACTTCATCTTGGCCTTGAGGACAGTAATGCAGAAATTCTTGAACCTTGAAAGGAAATGACAGAAAAAATGTCACTGAAAGACTTATGTACAGCTTCAGAGTAAACAGAATGGAATAAGAGTAAGAAAAAAAATTCCTTGAAGTGTAAGGGGATACAAGAGGATCATAATGGTGCTCCCAAGAAGAAAAACATTTGAAAGTATGCATATGACAACAAAATGTCTCCAGGTGGCTTTCCTGAGGATAACTTTGGATAATTTAACGTGTTGATAGGACCTTCTTTCTGAAGGTTCTGAACACAGATGCAAAGGCTAACTAGACAAATAAGTAATCTTGACCTTAAAAAAGGAATCTCTGATCCCTGACAAACTTATTTAGTAGAGGTTACAATACACTTTCTTAAACAGACAAGGAAATGAGCGAGATTCTATGAAGGTACAGAAGGATTAAAATCCTGGAAAATGTCCTGTGGTCCAGGAAGCATTACTGCACTGGTAGCTATTGGAATAAAAAATCTAGTACAGAGGAGCAATTTCCATCTTAAAATCCTATGATCTACAAAAGTTCGTTGTGAATCAATACTACTGTCCAGAACTACCTGAAGGACTAATTGTATAGAAATCATCTGCTCATATTGCGATCTCTAGTGCCTAGAACTCCTCAAATTCAGCCCTCCGGTCAGCCCAAGCTTGTTCTGATAAAACTTATTCTGTTGTCTTATAGAGGGAAAAAAAAAAAAAGATATATATTTTTTCAAATCTGTATGACAACATTCAGTGGTTTTTATCACTCATTAAAATATTTTAAAACAAAAGAAGGCCCCCAAACAACAACAGGAACACCAAACCCGCCATTGAAAGGATGGCTTAGATTCCAAGAAATGCAGATTTCTTAAATTGTGTAATCTGCATTACTTAATAGAGCAGGGAGCCAATTAAGAACAGTCCCCTATTTGGTTTAATTAGGCTAACTATAGGTAAGGGAATCATATGGTAGAAAGAGGGGCATTCGGTGGAGAGAATCTCTCATGGATCTCTTTCATGCCCGAGTCTTCCACTGTTACAGAGTTAAAGATATCTAATGCTTGACTTTCACCCCTTTAATGCTAAAAAGTAAATGAATCACACTGTTTACATTATAAAGACTTTGCAATTTTATGCCCTAGGCATTTTTCCTGATGTAGGAAGGCAAGGGACGGGGCAGCTGGTGTATTCATTTTTATTAAATTAAAAACAGTGTCAAGTTATGCACAAAGCTTAATTTTAGCCTTCATATATACTTACAAGGCACACAAGCCAATTAGCTATTTTTTAAAAGTGCGTAGAAATAATAATAACACCGCCACTACTTTTGTGCTCTGAACTGCATGCTAACAACAAATTAAGTAAGGCTCAAGTTACAAATACTTACAAGTATTTGTAACAACAATACAACAACTCAAGTTACATATACTTACAAGGCACACAAGCCAATTAGCTATTTTTTAAAAGTGCGTAGAAATAATAATAACACTGCCACTACTTTTGTGCTCTGAACTGCATGCTAACAACAAATTAAGTAAGGCTCAAGTTACAAAAGCTATGAGAGATATGGAGCTCAGAAAAATGACTTCTACTTTCAAATGTCTTTTTCAGTATTACACTGTTGTATCATATCTTCAATTTTCTTTGTTCTTAACTTAGTACTCTGAAAATATGTCCTACTACTTTGTTAATATGTTGATACATACAGATGCTCAGCTTAGTGTATGAATAATACACTGATAACGAGTCCAGAAAAGAGAGTATTTTTGAAAAACAAAAAGAACCAAAAAAAGCCATAAATATTCATTAATATAAACATTAAGAGAAAAGGAAAAAAAAAAAGAGAGAACCGATACTGCTCCAAAATTATTCCATAATGCCATACTTCAGTACCCAGACCAAATGGAAAGAGTCACCTTTGACTAGTTAAATTCATTTCCTGACTTTAGTATCATAATACTTGGCAATCTCAAAATTTTTAATCTGCTTATGCTAAGAACACAAGTATGAGGAAGGAAAGGAGTGTTTACAAATGGAGCAAAGATCCTCTGTTTCAGTTTAATCTCATTGCAGGAGCGCTGAAGATAGAATTTTTCCTTCATATAGTATTAATTATGCCTTTTCTCCTTCTGTCAATTCCACAAGTTTTACAACCGAAACATCTCATGATCTCTTAAAATGTCCTCTCAAACAGCAGAGACCACATAAATGTTTGAAGACCTAGGGGTTTTCTTCAACATTATAATTAACTTGTGAATAAGTAGGTAACGTACACAAAAAATGGCTTTACAAGGCACAAGAAAGCACTGACAGGGAAATGGTCCTTTTTGATCCTGGGAGAAGAGGTCAGACTGGGCAGCACTGCTGGCCTTTTGTCCTGCCGTGGTGGCCTGCATTTCTTGCGCTGGTGTGCACAGGAGATACAAATGCCCCATAACACAAGTTTCCTCTTCTTTTTCTTCATTTCAGTGGCTCTTGTGAGCTTCCGAGTTGTGCACAGAGTAATTCTAAATTCTGAGAGGTCATCTTCTGCTCCCATTTATAGAACAGGAAACTTCCTATTAATTACAACAGAAGTATAATTGAAAGTCTAATGAGCACACAAAAATCCTAACTATTAACAGTGTTTACATTCACATACTCCTAGCTCTGTTTCGTTCCCTCAGTCACTGTTTCTTTAATAAAAGAAGGTTATCAACAAACTCTACAGACATTTAGCTACCAGAAGGTTTCCCCTCTGAGTTGTTCCTCATTTTATGCCATATGATAGCTACAGTCTACCTATCAAGGCTAGACAACTAAAAATATGCAACATATTCTGAGACTGCTGGCCTTAGAAATTTCCGAGAAAAACAAAAATGAAACAGCACTGTCTAGAAGAGTGTCCCATGTTAGGATTCACAGAGAGGCTGTTGTCAACACCAAAGGCAGCTGTACGCATAATTTTAGATTTTTTTGTGCCCATTGAAAATAATCATTCCTCTCTAGCATTAATAATAATGTTATTTACAAACAATCTGTTCTTGTATTCTTGGACATATTAAAACTGTAGACCCTCTTCAGTGTCAATTTTCCAAAAGAACATCTCCACTATCCACCTTGAGACAGAAAAGATCAACACTTAACACTTTATAAGCGATAGCAAGACCTCTGCTAATGTATTTTCCTCACCTATTAAGAATCAGCATACGCCAGCACTCTGTATAGTTCCTGACTAGGCAAGGCACAACAGGATATTTAGTAAAAAAAAATAACCTATAACTTTGTGTTTCAGTGAAATTCGATGGACAAAAATTATATATGAGTGGAAAAAAAAAAGTTTTTATGACAGATTCTGTTTTGAATCTCTCACTAAGTTCACCCAGGATTCTAAACAGGAATAAAGATCTCTAATCCGCAAGAAAGACATGCAGATGCACATCAACAGCACTCAAAATTTAGAGGGCAGCTGGTAAACTGGATTGTATTCCTTTTGAAAAGCAGTATGACGAAGTTGTTTATTCAGCAAAACAAACTGTTCCCTGTGTCTGTTAACAAGACTGGCTTTGTGCAGCACAGACTTCTGCAGTGCTGACTCCTGTTTGGAACCGTTTCACACTAATTAGAAATAAGAGAAAAGCCTGTGTTCATAAACAGCCCAGCTCAGGACCTCTTTCAAGACACTCTTTCTGAAAATTAACTCAGTTGTAACCCTCCATGAATAATAGTGTTGCACAGACAGGCTAAAGAAAATATATTGTTAATAATTGTCAGCTTGCTGTGCAAATGCCAATGCAAATTTTATATAACACTACCCAAAACATGAAATGATGAACTGTGAAATATTGTGCTATTCCCTCTTCTAAGAATATGGCCATAATGATTTTTGAAGTGGCTAGCAGCCCTGGGAATAAGTGGCAAAGAAAAGAGGTACTGTCATGAAAAAAAAAAAAAAAAAAAATCACGTAGTTGAGTGATGCACTACATGTGTAGTGTAGAACTCTGTTTTAGTTAAATATATCTACCATTATGGAATAGTGAACAACCAGTGAAACAGGAGGGGGAATATCAATAGGATTTTTCATCTGGAAAGAAAATGATATAGAGAAGGTCCTTCAGCATTAATAGTGCAAGAAGCTATATTGAAGTATTTAACACTGAAGCTGACAAAGCCATGTAGAAAGTGCTTTCACGGAATAATTATGTAGTAGAAAAGCTTGTTTCAAATTTCTATAAGCATTTTTCACTTTGAGTAACATTTGCTCATAGAAGTAATCCCAGTTAAACCCATGGGTTTACTTGTGGAAGTGCCAGATGTCATAAATCAGGGCTGCAGGCCTGAACACTAGCGCTCCTCAGCTGCCTGCATAATGCTAGGGCGTTACCTCTGAGGCACTTGTATTTGCAATATTTTCTGTTATCCTTTATGAAAGAAGAAAATTACAAATTTTGGATACAAGGCTTTCCAGACTTCTGTGTTGGTTTTATTTTATTATAAAATTTGAAAGCTACAGTTAGATACAGGTAACAAGAGTATGTGCTCCAGGAACATTTGAAAAGGAAGGAATTCAAAATTTATTTAGAAAAAATATAGCCACCACTTATTACAGAACATCTTTCAGATTATTTGATGAATCCCTTATTTTTCTACAGAATTCTTCTCGTTTCTAAATTCTGAAAAAAAAAGGAGAGAATCAACAAAAGATTAGAGAGGGAAATAGACCTTTTTTTCTCAGATTACAGCAAGAGCTTAGATTGTATCTTAAATTTATTTTAAATTTATTTTTGTTTTTAATTTAATTGCTGCAAGATAAATCTCTGTTTAAAATAAAACATGGATCCTTGATTTAGCAAGAGATATGTTTCTTGTATCAGGATAATGAGTGCCAGACATGCATTAGAAACATAATTAAGAAGAAAAATAAAATCAATTTAGATTCTTGATAAGAAAGATATTACTGTCTTATCCTTTCATGGCCAGCCTTTCCCTTAGCACACACTGTTCTGAAAGAAATAAAGTTTCACACCATTTCTCTTCAGATGATGATAGTGTTACATTACATGAGCCTTGTGGTCTCAGTTTCAGGATTGCTTGCAAAATCAGCAGAGGATGAATGCTATTTCCTCATGAAGCCTCTCCATTATTGGAAAATTAAACCAGGCCTTTTGGTAAATTTCGCAAAATAAACTCGATTCCTTTCAGGGATCATAAGAAACTAGTAGAACTTTGGGCTTCTGGTTAATCAGTGCCCAAAAAAGACAGTTTTACTTTCTTTTTACTTTTAGTTTGGTTGTAAGAAACAGACAATATTCCTTTACTCAGTACAATATACTACTCACCAAGTGTTTTCAATAAATGAATTCTTAACATTCTTTGTCACAAATATTTACATCTTGGAAATTGTCAAAGTTATCGGTGTTAACTTTGGGGAGAAAACAGTCCGCATGTAGGATCTGCTGTCTTGCTTTGTCTAATCAAAAAAAAATCTATTTTTAGCATATAAGGAACACTGTCTATTAGAAATCATTTAAAAGGATAGTCAAAATCATCACCTGATTACTGACTTGATTTTCCAACTGATAAAGTAAAAGGCTAACAGTAATAATTCAACTCAGCCAAATTTCATTAGGTCAGACAGTTCAAATATCTTTCTTTTCCACTTGATGACAGCATCATGACACAAGACTAACATTTTAGAGAAACAAAAAAATGTTTCTAAAACTTTCTATAGAAAAAAAGTATTTTTAAAGTTTAACAAAAGGTTGAACAATTTATAGCTTAGGTTAAAAAAAAAAAAAAAAAAAGTGATTTCTTCATTTTTTAAACCTGACTAGCTAAACCACTACTGAAAGTGTACAAAACAGAAGGAAAATACATAAAACTCATTTTATGATGTTCCAAAGGATGTTCTGACAGCAAGGGTTAACTCCATTATTCAAAAAGAGATTGATAGCACAGAGTTAAAACTTCCTGGATTATTTTTATCACTAATCATTACAATTTTGTAACTTATTTGCACATTTTTTTAAGGTGAGAAAGTTAAACATTTTAACAAGGCAAAACTTTGCAGCCTTTGCAAAAGACTACATCTTGCCAGCAGTGATTGTTTATGCTACCTCTGTTCTTATGGATTTTGTCATGAAGCTTTTGCCATTTTTGGGAAATTTTGACCAGAAAGCACTATCATCTAGAATAATGTCATAAGAGTCAGCAACCTGTGGTCAGTTGTACTTGTGATATTTTTGAAAATGCTGTCCTCTACTGGTTGTAATTTTGGAATCAAACATTCAGGAAGAGTGTTCTCAAAGGATAGAAGTTATCCATTGACATGTCAGTAGTGGATGAGCAAATTGTAAAGTAGGGTGATTTGTTTCATTTTGCTTCAAATTCCAGAGCTACTGCATAAAACCAGAATGTTTCTCCCTTTTAAAGCAATTTCTTTAAATGAAGATTTATTCCTAATAACAGCGTATTAAATTCTGAAGTCATTATTCAAACATTATTAGACTTTATATATCATACAGTTCTTTCTTACATAGTACATCATCAGAGTGAGAAATTAGTATTATAGCAGTAAAGGGGAAAAACATAGACATATGACCTGGCTATGAGACCATCATCACACACTACCTTTCTCAGATGGAAATAGCCATTGCTAACAAGTAAGGATAACCAGGTTAAAGCATAGTGTTCTAGTATGATTTACTTCTCCCTTCAGCACTTTGCTTTGATCCTGTTTCTAATCTCTCTTCTCCAGAAACAATGATCTACAAACCCCTTTGAAATGCTAGGCTAGAGCTCCCCATAATAAGATTCATCCCAAGTAGACAGCCTATGCATACTAAAATGAATCAGGATAATGCTTTAGGGCACTGTAGCACATTTGTAACCAGGTAGTAAGAGATACAGCCAGTTTTGGGATGATAGGGCAGACGGTGGCAACCTGGATTTTTTGAGTATTTTACTATTCCTAGCAGCATTTTTCAATACAAGAGCACAAAGGAGGAAAGCGCCAGACTTTTAAGGCTTTTCAGATGAAAATTGGCCACTGTCTTTCATTAAGAAAAGGCACAGGTGAGAACAAATTGAGATGCATTTCCATTACGAGCTGTCCCTGTTCTGAGTAGAAGAACACAGTTTTACTGTGCATTAGGGGGACAATCGGCTGGCAGATTGGCTAACACAAAACCGCTATATGTATTTCCCTTGTCGCTGCTTTTTTATTTGTTATTGTCCCTTTCCTAATGCTGTTATCTTCCACTTGCCACCAAGATTTGAACTTAAATGGGAGAACAAACCATCAGGAGATATTCCAGTTCTGAAGTCAGCCCTGAAATCTCTCCTAGGAAGCTTTTGTGCAAATACTAAATGAAGAAGTTGAGTGTTTTCATGTCCTTGTTCATTCAGTGGATGGTTTTCACTGCAGTTTTCCAATGGTACGTCTACACTGTAATTCCCCATTTTCATGGTGTACAAATGGATAGAACTGGAATGAGTTTCCATCATGTAGCTGACTTTTTCTATTGCTTATGTTAAAGTAACCTGAGAGTCCTATTAGAGAAAACGCATACATAAATACAGATCAGTTACATTCCTCCTGACTATCAAATACTTACCCTTATCTAATTATTTTCAACCTTTTACAGGACACCAGTTCATTATATCTCCAAAAATCCAGTTTCTGGCATGAAAATTGTTTTAAGACTACTATTTCCCATTCTTTGTTAACTGAATACATTTTGCTCAGAATAAAAGTAATAGAAAAAAGTCCTTGGCTGCATAAAAGTCCTTTGTTGGTGCTTTTGAACTCCCTAGTTGTGGACTACAAAGAGTCCAGCGCGCTGCCTCTCACCACCACAGAACAGAAGCACTGAGGTTCCTTTTTGCCTTTTTTTTTTTTTTTTGGATCTTGATATACAGGATACATTACTGAGTGCCTATAAAAAGGTTTGATGGTTTGAACCTTGATGGAAATCAGAGGTGAAAATGACAGTTCAAATGTCTGGTCTGAGTTTAAAAGATCTATGGTAATGTATTTTTACTTATAACAGATACTGAGAAGGAAAAAAAGAACCAGCAAAGCAATGTTCGGACTTATATTACACTCTTTCTCTGCTCCTGCCCTTTCCGTGAGCTGTCAAACCCAGGGCATTCTCTGAAAAGTAAAGTGATTCCGGGCAGGTTACCAATATATGTTATTTCTTATTAGTTATCTCCTCAGGATATCACTAAGACACAAAGCCTATATGTTTCTATTCAGCTACAAAACAATGAGTCAGGATCCGTGCTGGCTTAAAGCATGTGTCATCCCTGGACTTCAATGCAACGCCCTAGAATACAATTTGGTGTGTGTGTGTGTGTTTTTTTTTTTTTTTTTTTTTTAACACTTTCTGTTTGATATAGAAAGTTTTACAGAATAGCTAATCAGAATGAAAGCAAGAATGTGCTGGTTAATCAATCAATAGTCAAATATATTTTGACAACTGACATTTATTTTTACATCTCTGGAAAAAAAGAAAAAAAAGAAAATCTTCAAGGAAGGAAAATCTTTATTCTATTATTTCCTATGAAATATTAATATCTTTTAAACTAAATTCCCATTATGCAACAACATCTAGTTCTATTTTTCCCTTCATCAAAACTCTTTTCACTAGGATTTCTGAAAAAATAAATAAACAAAATTTTCTTTAGCACTTTTCCATTCCTCTGAGGGAAAAGAGAGAAAGGTCTGCATCCCACTTCTTTCTTAGTTCTTTGTTAAACAAAATTCACATAAAATAGTTTTATTGGTCATCTGTGTCTTCCTATTCTTTAGTATGTGTACCGGCTGATGCTGTGGTCAATTTATAATCCACTGAATGCAAAAAAAGGTGAAAGATCAAGAGCATTCAAAGTGCCAGAGCAGAAAATGCTACACCTACTGTACAAATACTTTTCATTCACACTGCTCATTTATCTGTTCAAAATATAGTCATGGTAATCAACAGTAAATGATTCCCAATCATTCTCAATGGATTTCCCATCTACTGAGATTCCAAATCTCTCCCAGTAATAACAGGACAAGGACAATCACTGACAACACCACAATCATGCCTTTGCTGCAGGAACACGAGTGCTCTGCATGATCTATCTTTTGAGACAGGCACAAGTTGAAGCATCAACTTTCTGAGACTTTGGGGTTGTTTGGGTGCATGTTTTGAGGTTACCTTTTAGCAGAAACAACACCCAAATTCCCAGGTCAAGAACCTAAAAATTATGCAGTGACGAGTTGTCACTCAATTTGGCAAAATACATCCGAGAGCGTAATTGTTTTTTTTTTTTTATTACTACATATAAAATCTACTGACTGTTGTTAGTGAATACCATATTAGGATCATAATGATGAGGACTGCAGTCAGTAGCCAATTTGTATATTACTCATCGTATAAATACAGAGACAAATACAAGGAGTTTATAACTGTGAATGTAGAAGATCAACAAGGGTGTGAGTCTTTAACATAGAGATCTTTGAAAATAAATGACAGTCAAATCAGGGTTTATCTATTCAGACAACTTAATGTTAATAAGCCTGGGTTAGAATTTACAGTCTACTAACTTCTCCATACTAAGAGCACCTTTATATGAGGTGCTTTTAAGGTAGAATAAGTTGCCTCACGCTGTTTCCTCACAGGGAGTTAATGCAGAGTAACCAGTGTACTGTAAATTTGCACCCCAGCTTGCCATAGAATAACTTCACTGATTAGATAAGTCTTAATACAATGTGTGTAGAGAAATAAATACCTAGGACAGAGTAATTAGTGTGAAAGAACTATTCAGATTTTACAAGTTTCTCATTCTTTTTTTTTCCCCACCTATCTCTATTCGCAGCTTTTTCTGTGCAATGAGCTCTTGTTACAGATTTGCCGTATGGTTATACTTCTGAAAACACTCATGGCCACATGCAAAAAAAATGGCATCTCCAGGAAGAAAGAAAAAGATGCAATAATTCATATCAGAAGTGCTTATTTCCTGCTCATAAAATGATGTGTCATTTAGTCAAGGAGTAGAAGCAATCTCATCTGATTTAAACAATTGATAAGCACACTGCAAACAAAGAGATGGTGAATAGCCAAAAACAATCAGTTCATATTTGTTTGCAAACAAACCACAAAATGAAACATGCTTACACAAGATGATCAAATCGTCACAGGAAGAAAGAAGTCATAAATAGAAATCAAAAGCTTGTTATGGATAATTCACAAGCAGGAAAAAAATAAGAGTAAACTTGGCAGGGAGAGGGAATGAGAGCTGTCTGCACAAAAATCTTGTTTATGACTGATTAGAATTATTGTTAGACTGTAATTATAGTTTTTAAAAGATCACTGCAGCTTTAAAACCACAACTGAGCAATGATTCCTCTATTTTGTACCACTTCAGGGAAACATAAGCAGACCCACTAGAAAAGAGACCATTAAAATGCAAATGAAGATTCCCAATCACCTGAAGACTGGTGGGTTTTTTTGGTATTTTTTCCAGGACCAAGGTATAGACAAGATCAAATAAGCCTTTGCACTGCTAGGTTTCAGGTGAGAATTTTTTTTAAAACAACCCCATATCTGCTAAAATTTGGCTTATATTTTCTATAATATGAATCATCTGATGGGAACTAATTCATTTATGAAGACAGAACATTTCAAATTACACCAAATATTTGCATGCAAAAAGTCCATAGCTGAAGAACTCTGTCACTAAATAAGAATACAAATCAATACTTGACCTTAAAGGACAAATCTATACCCCTCGGACAATAGCAAGTGTCGAGGTAAGGGAGAAGACATGTTTACATACAGAAGGTTCAGTACCATAGAGGTCATTGTCACTGTAGAGGTTTAATACCAGGGACGCAGAACTGACACAGTCCCCTCTCTAGCAGGAGAAAACGAATTGGAAAAAAAACACCAGGACAGAGAGAAAAGAGGGTAATATTTTATTTTGCTGTTGCCTTTCTTGTGGAAAACGAGTTTCACTGAGTGCCCCAGGACACAGGAGCTGTTCTGAGAGCAGGAGAGGTTCGTGGAGCCTGGGCAAGATTGCAAAACAGGACACCCTTCTCCTCTGGTGTTTGCTCCTCTGGAGTCACTGCAGCCTACTGAACATTTGCAAACTAACCACCATCACAAAAACTTTGGCATGTGTTTTTCAAGGAGCAGTGTCAGCAGCTGCTCAGGCTAGGAAGGCAAAGATACAACAACACCTTGCTCTAAAAAGTAATTTGGAAGAAAAATGATGGTATAGGTTGGGGTTGGGCACATTTGCACATTGATATTCAGAGGAATCCGCATGCCAGCAGAAGTTCTGCACACCACTTGAAAAGAAACTGTCAGAGGACATGTCTGGTGGGGCCTCCAACAATGCTAGACATGAGACAATCAGGATCAAGCAGGTTCCTAAACAAACATTTGCAGGTTCTGAGAATAAGGATGCGTTCTGTGCTTTGGTTTGATTAACATGATATAGGTTCCATAGATATTCTATGATGTTCACCTACCCAATATATGAAAGACAGGCTGAAAAACAATTTTGGAAAGGACCTCTGCAATTGTAAGAATCCTTGCTTCAGAGCAATAAATGCCCCAGCTGTCTAGAAAAAGAGATTAAAATAAAAATAAGGAGGAGTTAAAAAAAAAAGCTTTTCAGCCCTACAGTTCTGAATGCGCCTCTAGTTCTCTATTAGGGAAAATTAGAATGATAACTTCAGAAAAGTGGAGTCAGGGTGGAGATCCTTGGATGCACAGTTCTTGCAGGAGTGCATATATATGTACACATATATTTGTATATATATCTGTACAGTAAAATATAGAATATAGAATTTATATATAGAATATAGAATTTATATATAGATATATTATATATGATACATAGATATGTGATATAGAGTATAGAATATATATGCACACACACATATGTTATTATATTTTATATGTACATATATATATATTCACCCCAATTGAAAAATGAGGGCCATGGATGCAGGAGGGGTAGGCTGTGTAGTTTTGGGAAGTTAATGTATTGCTCCTAGATTTTAAAGTTCCACTGGGTCTCCTTTCATTGATTATCTGCAAGAGATAGTTAAGACCTCGTTTAGGCATTCATGTAAGTCTCGATTTATGAGAAAATTGCTATCTTCACAGGGTTAGGATACCATGGAAGTTAGCATTTATTTACTGGTCAGGCATCACCTTTAACAATCGTGTCTCTGAAGGCTATGTCTTTAGTAAACAGTCAGGCCTTGGGTTTGCCAGCTTCCTTTTGCAGATTTTAATCTTTCTAGGGGGTGCTCCTTAGTGGCTGAATATTTGTTCTTATGGGGCAGTGGTATTAATCAGTCTATTAATAATGTGGTATATAAGTTTATGCCTGAGAGACGGAGAAGGGCCTTCAGATTACTCATGTTAGCATAAGTTCTCCTATAGTCATAGGTTAGCCTGCTAGTGTTGTGGGGTTTATGGTGATTTGGGAAATTTTTAGTGTTGGGTGAGCCTTGAGGCACTCTTTGTTGATGGCTTCTTGAGGGCCTACATGTGGGGAAAAAGCATGGAAGGAGGTACTAGCCTCTGACATAAACTGGGTTCTTGTTTAAAGGAGCCGTACCTCCTAAATTGCTCCTAATTTTTCTCATATAGGTTGAAGAGGGCTATCCAGTAGGGAGAATTAGGGTAGAATTCAGATTTGTTTTACAGGCAACCAGCTATCACCCAGCTCAACTGGCTTTTCACCTCTACAGCAAGTCTTCCCGCTCTTTTGCCACAGAGATGGGTTCACTCATAATAGCTGCGCACAAGTAGCTTGCTCAGGTTTTCATACAATCATAGAAAGCTTAAGGTTGGAAGGGACCTCTAGAGGTCCAACCCACCTGCACACGCAGTGTCACCTAGAGCACGTGGCACAGGACTGCATCCAAGTGGGTTTGGAAGATCTCCAGAGAAGGAGACTCCACAACCTCTCTGGGCAGCCTGTTCCTGTGCTCTGTCACCATCATTGTTAAGAATTTTTTCCTTAAGTTCCTGTGGAACTTTTGGTGCTTCAGTTTGTGGCCATTACCTCTAGTTCTGTCGGTGGCCACTGCTGAAAAGAGGCCAGCACCATCCTCCTCACTCCCTCCCTTGAGGTACTTATAGACACTGATCAGATCCCCTCTCAGCCTTCTCTTCTCCAGGTTGAACAGGCCCAGCTCTCTCAGTCTCTCCTCATAGGGCAGATGTTCCAGGCCCCTCATCATCCTTGTGGCCCTGCACTGGACTCTCTCCAACAGCTCCACATTCCTCTTATACTGTGAAGCCCAGAACTGGACACAACACTCCAGATGTGGCCTCACCAGTGCTGAGCAGAGGGCAGGACGTTTTTGTGGTTATTCTTGCTAAATCATAATACAAAAGGTACAAGAGTTCATCTTAGCTGGTTTTTTGCTTGTATTTTCACTGTTATTTCAACTTTTCGTTATGGTACAAAAAGTGTCTATTCATCAAATAACTTTTCTATTGCCTATACTAAGCACAGAGAATGTTTTATTTTATGAGGGGTAGACGTCTTGAAAGGTGTTTAATGGTGCTTGAGCTAGCACTGCATCAGATTGGTCTTAGTTTAGAAGACTTGTTTCAGATGTAACCTGAATGCTTTGTGTTTATAACTATGTCCTGATGTGCTAAGTGCACCTCCTGGTACATTAATCTTTATACGGCTTACCTCGTCTTCAGCTTTAGGAAAACTTATGATTTATTGGATATATTTCTTATGAGAAGGGTGATGGGCAGTATATATGTGCTCTAGGGTGGCTTAAAATGGACTTTCTTGTTCTTTTCTGTTCTGTTTTACTGCTAAATTTGCCTTCGAGGGGGGTTTCATTACCTCTTTTGTTGGATATTCTCTATTAGAAAATGTAGCCCACTTCTTTTACCTCATATGCTATACCTTGATCTGTCTTATTATACATTTATATATATTTACATACATATGTATGTTTTACATTTTTAAAGACCAAATTTGTAATCGTCTGCCTCAATGCACCTGAAAATAATGCTTGTGCTCATGAAAAGGAAATCAGAGGAGGTTATCTACAGAAGTAAAACAGAGGCATGCTGTCCCAAAATATTCAGGAAAAGGAAAAGATTATCAATGTATTAATCCTATTGCCTGTCTCTACAGCATAACTGCTGCAGATGAATGATGGCTAATGTATACTTTCAAGTGGTGTGACTTTTATAGTTCTCTGGGCCTTTGTCGTTTTTCGTACCTCACTAATAATTGATTTGTCCCAAGAGACCATTAAAGTCAATGCAATTATTCCAGACTCACAGATTCAGAATCCCGGCCCATCTTTCGCTTGTAGAAGTTATAATTACTTGGGACAAAGACAGTCCTTGTGGTGAGTGAATACTATTGTTAACCTACTTATTGTTATTAAATGTTCTTTTCGTTACCCTAGCCTGCATGATTTTAAAATCATCCTAGTATATACACCATGTTTATTGTACCCACAGCACTAGTGTTAAGAATTAACAGGGATTTCAAGATGAATAATTGTTCAACTTACCGGTATTTTCCCTGTGGGGTTCTTCTTATGAGTTATCCCATAAATAATAAAACAGGGACTGTAAATATAACATTGAAAGGAACTTCATTATCAGGGCTTTCAGAGAAACATCTCCCTGACATCTCTTAAAAACAATGTAATAAAATTTTCAATTTATTAAAGAAGATATACTTCACCTTTTCCTTCATCACACAACATAGAATTCATAAGTGCTGAAAATTTAAATTCTCATCCTAAAAGAACTGAAACCAGAATCTCTAGCTTGAAATCTGTGCTTTATTCTTGATCTAGAAATGAGGACAATATTTGCACATATATTTTCCCTGAACTGTGTATTGTGTGGACAGTCAAATTGTCTTGCCCTAGTCATTTTAATCAAGATGACAGGCAAAAGCCTCTCAATATTTTTGCAACGGGTAACAGTAAGCAATTTTGTAATTCTTTTCAAAATAAGTCAATTAGAGGACAATACTATAGGAAGCACAGTCTGCTCTTGAAGTAATGATCTTTAACAAGTATGTATTCCATGGGAGGCTAAATATCTCTCCCATCCATGTCATCCTTGAAAAAAAACAGTATATCAAGCCAACAGAGGAGTCACCATCTGAGAATCTAAAACTCATGGCCACCATTTGGTAGCTCTAACTGAATTTGCTGTTAGACTTTATTCAACCATTGGACTTTATTTGGAGAAGAAAAAGAATAGCAGAATAAATTTCCATCCTGGAAACAAAAGAGGAACACCAGCTTGAAATGGTGTCTATTTGCAGTTAATCTCTAAAAATCTCATAGTGAAATTGGAACTTTTGATATAATAAACATCTATATCCCATTATATCTTTTACTACCATGTGATTATGTGACCATGAAGTGGAAAAAATTAACCCTAATGTCCTGTTTGCTGCTTTATGCGCTGCTCCTGGGAGAAATAGTTCGAATTATTCTGTTGGCCTTCAGAAGTCGACTTGCTGTATTTTTTTTTTTTTAATATGATTGTCATCCTAACAGGAGAATGTATTGGAGAGCTGTCTCAATAGATGTAACAAAGATTGCTCTCTTGTATAACATTTACATTCATAAACAATACACAGCTGAATGCTGATTTCATTTGAGAGAAAAGCAAATCCCCAGTTAACTTTGACTGGAATCACAGGTGGTCCTTTTGTATGTCTTGAAATCTTCAAAAATTATATTTTTATCTTAATCTAATGGTTTCACTGTGCTTTTATGCATAGTGACATAAGCATGTGAACTTGTTCTTATATAAAATAGATTAAGATGTTACCTAACTGCCTTTGAAACATATTATTCAAATGTATTCACCAGTCTGCGGAAGAAAAACACACACAGGAAAAGAAATGGCAAATATAGCAAATATAGCAAATAATAGCATCATCATAGCAAATAATTAACAATAACCAATTCTAGCAAACTCTTTAATGTCAAGCTTTACTGATTGCTGAAACAATACAGTTTATTTTGAGGTAATATCATGTTCCCGCATGACATTTTTGATATTTTGTTAGAAGCCTTTGCAATCATTTGTGAAGATAAAACATTATCTGTCTGGTTCAAATAAATATATCACTTAACGCTGAATACTTAAGCCTGCAGAGGAATCTACTTTGAAAATAATACAACAATTCCAAACTCAGTTTGGAATATATTTTCCTCAAATTCCTCCCCTGCTAGCCCTTTTCTGAATTTTTATACCTTGCTAAGGTATAAAAACAGATTTCTATCTGTTCTTTCTTACAGATAGAAATACTGAATATAAGCAGACCTTTTCATAGCAGCTGAAATATCTCCACCGAAAAAAACATCAATCCAACTTCCCCCAGTAGAGTCATTAAACCTTGGCATCTTCCACAGGTAAGGCCCATAGCATCATGAAGGATGATAGCCCCAAAGCTATTTCAGTTATCTAATAGACATTAGTGCACATGTCTGCAAGCTTTTCTTCACTTACATCCTTAAAATGCACTTACAATATTATTAGAAGATTTTTTTTTTTTCTTCTGAAAGATAAACCCTGATCCTTCTCATGCACCCAAAGGTTGTAAATAAATATGCTGATCTTCTTCCAAATACTTTTTTGGAAGACAGAATGTAGAAATAAGGATCCCTAGCCTTCTCCCTAAAATTCTGAATCTGGAAAAAGTCCAATGTCTGCAGAGCTGACTTTTCAGCTACCATAACAAACTCTTCATATGTCAAGAGTTCAAAACAGTTGAGGAGGGCATGGGATCATAAAAATAAAGAGTGCATTTTCACATTGTCAGAAAAGAGCCAAATTAAGTTTCTATCCACATTCTTTATTGTCTCTTTTCGCATAGCCAAGTAACACATTTGGAATTTGAACAGCAGTATTTTAAATGGGGTATTTGGTGTAACAAGTATGAAAAATTATGAATTCCAATATGAAGAGATTAGAAGTGACAGCACAGATTAGATAGAGAAAAAATAAAATACCCTCTTCCCAAGTATAAGGATGCAATATTGTCTCCAAGAGGCTTTTTAGTATAGTTTGTGTAATGATGAAGGATCTATAGCTAGCCATAAGATACTCACTAATAGCCTCTATACCCATCCAAGCTAGCTCACGAAGATAGTGCTGAAACCTTCATAGCACATCAGCAAAGAATCTTGTGTGTCAATGTTCATATTCAGACATCCTGTCACTGTTACTCTCTCTGTAAGAGTCCCCCAACCCTTCATTTCATAAGCACTACATTTTTCTCTTTCACTGGCTGTTCCATGAAGCTCAAGCCCTGGAGCGCCTCTCACTGACATTCACAAATATTTGCATGCCATATATCTGCCACTTCAGCAGTTGCTACAGAAACCTGCTCCCCTGAATAGGATTTTAAATCTTGGACTAAGCTACAAAGCAAATTCATCACATGCAGATGCTTCCTAACACACTGGTACTGTTTAACCTTAGTCTCTCTACTTGAAAGAGCTTTTTCTTGAAACACTGCAGACTTCTTAAGTTGGATCTATTTCCAGCCTCCTTTCCTTAAGGAATTCAATTCCTCCTATTAAAACAAACAAACAAACAAACAGAAACTCATCTAATATACTCTATAGGATATTCTAAATATATGTTAAACATGAGGAGTGCTAGCAATTTCCAGCTGTGGTGATCCCATCCAGCAGAAGCCTCTAAACCATGGGTTAGGTCATTGTCTATATCAAACCACTCACCTCTATACTTTAGTTTTGTTTTTGCTTTTTAAAAATGCACTTTTATAAGTCTTTTACAGGTAACAGGTATCAACTGTTCCTTTAGAACACAGTATTGTGTAGCACGTGTTTCATTAATGTCTTTCTGGGCACTACAGGAGCTAAAGATATAGTCAATCCTATGGTAACGTGGAAAAGTGCATAACAAGATTAAAAAAGAAGGGTTTATTTTGGCAAAGACAAAGACACTATGAGAATTTTAAGCATAATTTCTGACCATCTTCCTTTGTGACATCCCTTACTACATCTCCTGAAAACCTGTGTGTTTCCAGTCATTGTGCAGCACCTTTTCTTTTGCAGAGTTGTTTTCAAGACATTACGTCTCTTCTTCTGAAGATAACACAATAAGGAGTCTGGAAAAAACTAGCCTGTAGCATGTCATAGTAGAATCCAGAGTGTGTAAGCATTAAAAAATGCAGAAACATATAGTAATGTCTATCTGTACAGTGATTTTTTGAAAGAATGGCACTTAAGCAAAAGAAAGGGTGTGAAAAAGAAATAGGCAGTCCAATACCACATTTTGAAGATTTTTTTTTTTTTGTCAAGGACATGTAAACTCTATAGGTCTATCAAATGCAGAATTTTATTGAATATCTTCTGCTGCAAACTGGAAGGAAGAGGACTTTCTAAAGACTTCTAGACAAACAACTTTGGGAAATATGTTAAGACTGAAAAAAAAATCAGCTTAGCAAGAATTTTTTTCTTCTTCATAATTATAAAGCACATAAATTACACTGATTTTAGAGAGAAAAAAAAATTTATTCCCCTAACCCTGTATTGTCTGTACCATTTTTTTTCTGCAAAGCTAATTTAGCCCTGTGGATATTCTTATTGTTTGATACAGCGGAAATAGCAATGAAAGCTCAATGTGAGAATCTGAAATGCAGTATTTCAAATTGACCACCACATGCAGAGCAGCAGTTGTAATATTTCTATTTTCTCTGCTATTAGTCTAGAAACACTAAAACTCCTGCTGGCTCTCTTGTCAGAGATGTGGACAAACTGAAGGAAAGACCAAGATCACCTCTTGTAAAAACAAGATGAACATCCCTGTACTTTAATTTAAATGCTCAGCATTTCTGACTCCATAGTCCTTGGAGGATGACCTTTCCTTTCCACCTATCTATTTCACAACATACACTGTGTATTCTACACATATATGTTTCACAGTTCATGATATATATTCTTTCAATCAGGGAAAGTCTAATGTAAGAAATGTAAAGGTATCAAATATTAACATGGGTTGTAACAGGAGACTACTTGTTTAGCTGCAAAATCAGCTTTGGTAGGAAACTCAAGGAAATTAAATATATACAGCTTTGGTATAGAAAGTTTTTGAAATTAATTCATTTCACTGAGCTGGGATTTTCAGTTGGCCCTTGGGGCACTGGACCCAGAACTCAAAGTGAAGATACACAGCTCATATTCATAAATCCTTCATGACAGGCTGGAAATGACATTGGTGAGCCAGAGTTCATAAAGCAAACTAGGAACAAACTACAGAATTTCCAGTTCCCAATCCAGTTTTGTTACAATTACACTATTTAACTAGCAATTACAGGAAAACAAATCAAAACTCTCATTTGTTTGGTGGCTAATTTTGATTCCAGTTCACTTCTGTGTTTCTTTATAGCTCAAGAAGCCAAATTACAGAATCACAGAATCACAGAATCACAGAATGGTTAAGGTTGGAAGGGACCTCTGGAGATCATCTAGTCCAATCCCTGTGCCTCAGCAGGGATACCTAGAGCACAAGGCACAGGGTACATCCAGGCGAGTTTTGAAGATCTTCAGAGTAATTCTTCCTCATATGGAGATGGAACTTCTTATGTTTCAATTTATATCCATTACTCCTTGTACCATCACTGGCCACCACTGAGAAGAGTTTGGTCCCATCTCCTATGGGTATTTGTACATATTGACCCCTCAGGTATTTGTACATATTGACCAGATCTCCTTTTGATCTTCTCTTCTCTAGGCTAAACAGCTGGCAACATCTTGGAAAGTTTTGTTATATTGGGATGTTTTGTTATGTTGAAGTTTTTCTCTTTAGTAATAGCCAAAGGCACAACAACTGGCATGATAGTATGATGCATTTATCCTTTGATCAAGTATGTTTACTAGAGTTTTAGGTAAACTGAAGAAATTCACTGAAAATTATAGCTAATGCCCCTGAAAATAGATATGTAATCAGGAAGAAATGTTATTTTTATTATGCTAAGTGGAAATGTGACAAAATGCAAGAGACTTGGCCTTCCACAGGATTATCTATTGTTTTATATGACAGTTGTTGCCATTCTAATTCGGGAAGGGTTTCATCATCATTGCCAAAAGTGCCACAACCATTTATTTTGGCTCATGCATGGTGATTTTTATCAGGTATAGAATGAAGTTGTGAGCTAATAGATGGACAGTTATTTATGAATTCAGTTGGCTACAGTGATGAGCTGTTACTAGTGCAAATAACTGAGCATCAGCAGTGCTAATCGTTGAAGTAATTCAGAATAATGAGTTCATAGTCTAGTCTAGTTTAATATTTGCTACATGTGGAGGAAAGGACAAAGCCACACTCTTTTCTTTTTATTCAGCATCATAATGCACATAACATATACGTTTGTAATACCTGATACCATAGTTTATTATTATATTATTATTTTTACTTTTCTCTCTCTTTCTGACATATATACAAATCACAAGTAGAGAAGAAATGGAAGTTTTGTTTCAAGTCAGTCCACAGCATCACAAGAAATGAAACAAAAGCTATACAAATTGAAATAGTAATATAACTTCCTGTGGTCATCTACCACAGGCTCCAAGTTACCTTAACATGTTACATCCCACCGTTGTGCTTTACAATAAAAGTTCCTTCAGAGTAATAGTGAACACATATATTCTACATTCTGAATTATTAGATATGATACAGTTTTAAAATATGTAGGGAAGCTACATTCAGAACATCCAAGAGAGGCCTATTCTTTTATATTTTGAATTTCCTCATAAAGCAGTGAATATTTTTTTCTGCCCTGCCTTTAGAAATTGCAGAGTTTCTGTGGAGTTTAAGAATTCTCTTTTGTATGAAAAGGAAGCAATGGGTTTTACGCTTGACCCAAAGGGATCCTCTGTGCAGGGAAGTGAATACATGCTGAAGCAGTGTGTCAATGGCTTCAAATACTGCAGTGAGGTTTGCTATAAAATGGGAGGGGTTGAGAGAGGGGGGTAATTGAGAAGATCCCAGAAGGGCAAAGTCCTATTCGCAAGTGCTTGGAATTCATCAGAATGAAAAAGCAAAATTGGTTTTCAGGTGACAAGAGAGGCAGGAAAAGTCATACACCAGCTCAGGGACATGAGCAGAGCAGCTTGAAAGTACTCACTGTCGGCTACCTGGAGAGTTCTTAAAGACATGCTCATGGCTTGTTATCTATGGGAGAAGAGTTGGAGGGAGCAAAGAGAAAAGGTTAGAGCTTCAGGGTTAAAATTTAATCCGAAAATCTTTTCCCCACAAATTCTATTTTGTATTGAGCAAAAGTACTGGATTTTATGAGAGAAGGAGAAATATCCAATCTATGGCATTGTGTGGATATCTCCTTGTAAACACACACACACACACATGTATAACACACACACATATGTATATATTATTCCTCAGTTTTATTGTAAATGAGTATTTGCCTTTTTATTATTTGACAAGGCAGAACATGGTGTATTTCTCAAATAGGCTCTGGAAGCGTTTCCTTGCATGTCTTTTGGGAACCTCTGCAAGCATCTGTAATTGCACTGAGTTACATTAAACAGTTAGTAAATTGATGGGAAATTTCTAGGATTGATGTATAATCCTGAATGCATGTAGAATTTAATACAAAAGGCTGGCATGCTTATGTGCAGGGTGGTAACACAGTGGGGCTCACAGAGGCAGCCTCAGGTTCGTTTTACCTTAACATATTAAATTGAGGCAATATCCCCAAAATATGCCTGGAAAAAAAAAAAGGAGGAAGAAGTTAGCAGTATTATTTAGCAGTCACTTGAGTCTATGAAATTATATTTCTCCATCATCCCCACATCATGCTCCACCATCTATAAGACAGTCCAGGAATGATATAAATATCTGTTATAGTTGATACTGTATTTACAGGTTACTTTCAATCAGTTAAAGATTTCTTTTTTTCAACCCAGAAGCATTTCCCTGATTTCCAATAATAGTAATGTGAATATCATAGCCTAAATATATAAATGAGATAAAGGGAAAATGTGTTTCACTGTCTCAACTGATATAGGCAAGAAAAAATTATAAGTTTGGAGTACCAAGAAGTCTTGCAGCTTCTCTAACACCTTCTTAGTTTTTACCGTTATCTGAATGGGCCTAACGAACTACATTATTCCTGGCTCCAGAATTTACCTTTTCTTATTATGTGAGGGTTGGTCTTGACACGCTTAATGGATTTTTTACTAAAGGCTCCCTCCATAGGTGGAGAGAGTGACTGCTGGTGGGAGCACAGCTAAGCCCACAGTTAAATGGGGGAAATTCAAAGGACTCCAACGACGGTCCAAACCTGTGTGTAAGCCACAGCAAACAGCATTCAGGGACTGTCTCCAAATCTGTCGGCTGATGCACAAACGGGTCTGGGACAACAGATGTGGGAAATAGTTCTCTCTTTCTTTTTGCTTGGAGAGGAATTCAATTGCAGGGCCTGCAGAGGTCTCAGGGAGGTTAGGATATCTGAGAGAAGGTCCCTAAGAGTTAAATATCAGCTAAATTTCTTCCCCGTAAATAAACATTTGTCTAGATTAGAAATAAGAATTATTGCCTGTAAATAATCAACTCCCTCCTCAAGTTTCCCTGACCAAAGTGAGTAGGATCAAAATGAGAATCCGCATTATCTGCCATGTTCAGTTTGCTCTTTTCTTTCTTCAACTTGTTTCCTCCTCTTTTTCTGATCACTGAATGATATTTCTCATTTACCTGCCCACTTATGAGCAGAGTGCAACAAGTGGCTCCTTGGTAAGTGATCTCTCTGACATTAGGGTTGGCATGGTGGGTATTATATTACCTGTCTTCTTCTCTGTGTAGGGACCTCTGCTAATTCAGGACCGAATCTTTAGGTGCTATCGTTTGTTAAATGTCCCTTTCAAGCTCAGAACAAGCTTCGTTGTCTTCAACTAAACAATTTGTCATACAATGCAGGTAATGTGCAAAACAGTCTATTCTTCAATTCTGCAGAGGGGCTACTCTGTCACATACAAGCAGAATGTGTTTAAATGAATGGATTAATCTAGACCTTCCATTTCTATCTGCTTTAATTTCCTTTCATAAATCATCTTCATTTATTGCCTCCTTAATTGCCAAGCTATGACCTCGTGTTTGGTAACCTTTTCTTTTTATCTCTTTATAACCCTAAATGATTTGCACATATCATCTTTAATTGACACCTCAGTGTGACATCAGCAAACACAGAGGAAATAGTACTGAGAGCAGCACAATGTCCTAGTCATTCCATTCATTATGCTTCAGAAAACCACTCAGGACTTTGGGGATTTTAAGTGTCTTTGGCAGGACTTTGAGTAGAGATTTCTGAATTGAGCTCACAAAAAAAAAAAAAAAAAAAAAAAAAAAAAACCAACAACAACAACAAAAAACCTTTAATAAGCAGCAAAGAAACATAAATCTGCATGTAAATCTTTGTGCCAGTCATTAGTAAATTTACAAAAATGTACGTGGCCCTCAAGAAAATAAGTAGAACCTGAATTACATTCTAAACCTTTTCGCATTGAGTGTTCAATATGTCAATATACAAAATTTCATGTAGTGTATTTGGGGTGTAAAGAATACACCTACTCAAGCACAGGCTATGTAGAGAGTGGAAATAATTTCCACCAACAAAAGCTTGAAAATCTTCCCTTTCCTAACAGTTATTTTTCCTTTACAAATACATGCATACTGTGATCAAAACAGATCTGTAAACATAAGTGTGTTCAAAATGACATTGATGGACGCTATGGCTAATTCAGTCAAGCTGAACAAAGTTATGTACTTCCTTAGAATAATGGAAACAAGAAAAATTGGGGAGATAGGGAGGAACACCCATGCTATTCTTCCCTCCCACTACACAGAAGTTAGAGCCAAGGAGCAACATTTTCAAAACTCAGCTATCTATTTTCAGGTAGGTTTCCTATTGTTTGCTGCATTAAACTGCTTTAAAATGGAAAGTTCAAAAAGACTGCATTAAAATGGTTTTAATAGCCTAGAAATTTCAGCATGTGCTGTGTGAAATATAACATTGCACACTGTTCTGCGTGACCTTGCAGCAGTATGTAACAACAGGGTAGCTAAGCCACGCACCTCAAGACCTAGAGCACTACTTTGAAAATGTAAGAAAAGTCTAGAGGTATAAAGCATGATCTTCTAGCCTCACCTCTGAATTTCATTACATTTTGAGTTTGTCAAACCTTTAACATTATACTAAAGCATAATCTTTGTCCTTGAACAGCCACCATAAATTGGCAGATTGAAGTCATTGGTCTCCTGCAGCACTGAGACTGAGAACAAAAAAAAAAAGTGATATAGAACAGTTTTGCTTCTCTTGCTAGGAAACAGCTAGGAAGGTGGGGCCTTTTCTTCTCAGAGATTATTTATCATGCAGGTTTGGTTGTTATTATCTTGTCAGGATTTCAAGCAAAGTAGAACTATGCTTTAAAATGTACTTCTGTGTATTCTCACTACAGATCATCAAGTACTTTTAGTGCACTGCAGTCATTTCAAATCTTGTAACATATCTCAACATTCTGGCAATTATTTTGAGCTGTATGTCTAATGTCTCAGTAGCAGCCTATTTTGATATAAAACATCAAGTTGAAAAACAGGAAGTGGAAAATGACTTTTTAAACATTCTAAGGATTGAATTCTAAGTCCCAGGCTAGATCAAGAAAAATACATAAGTACGCCAAGTAGATTTAATTCATTAGTAAGCTGGTAATTGTGATTTTTTTAACAAACATAACGGGTTGCATTTTTTACAGTTATGTAGCTTTCATCATTTTACGGAACCAGTTGTAGTATACAGCATAAACTAGACTTGATTTACTTGTAAGTCAGCAATTTATTTTGAGTTGTAGGTGGATAAAAAAAGATTCCATTAAACTGATAATAAAAGTTTACAAGAATGAAAATCACATCAAATAAACAAAAATGTAGAAGTGTTAGTTAGAAAGGGTGCTTATGTCTGAAACATGCAGTATAACCTTTCCCATGCTTATAGTGAAAGTGTTCCTGAAAGAATTTATAACTCTTCCTCAGTTTAAACTATCTAAATAGATGATATAACAGAATTCTTTTTAGTTAAACTCTGATATAGATTATTCGTAGCCTCAAAGAAATAATTAATGACACAAACATCATTTCAAAGTCTATAAAGGAACAATTTTACTCAAGGCCTAATAAAAATTAGGAATTGAGTATCAGCTCAATTGTTGGAGTAAATGCATGTCCATATTGAATTATTCCGCATATAAATGCCTAAGAACATACCTTCTCACACATCTGTATATATAGGAAATATCACGACATGCACATAGAGAAGCTGTAATTACATATGCCTAAGATTTTTTTGAAAAGTCAAATTTGATTTTTGATACAAAATAATAATTGGCTTTGATGTTTTATCTCATTTGATTCCATTGCATCAACTTAAAAATTACTGTATAACACAGTTTCCTAATACAGACAGCACAAGAAAATTGAGACATTCATTCATTTTTATAGTAATCCTAAAACAGCTTCCAGTGGATAGTCACTCTCTTTAGCTTATATAAAACAATAAACAGTGATACTGGAAATAACAAGCAAGCAGCAGGTATTAAATATATTTAGCAGTGTGATAGGATGATATGAATATTGATTTTGGCTGAAAATCCAATGTATTAAAGGATGCCAGGCTTTATATTTCAATGAGTAGTTTTTCTGTTGGCTCTACCAGTGAGGTCTTTGAAACAAAAATACAGAAACATCAGTGCAGAAACTTGTCTCTGAAAAAAAGACACAGCAGCTTCTTCCAATGTCTTGGTTAGTAACCAGTCTTGGAATATGTTCAGAATCAAAACAGAGTACCCAACAGTACACATTTATAGAGAATCTGCCAAAGAACAAACATTTTCCTTCCATCTTTCCTTGGTCCTGTCTCATTTTTGAAAGAAGAAAAGTGGTTTCCTCCTGGAAACTACTATTTTCGCAGTAAACAAACAAAGCAAAAAGGACTGAAAACACCTTAGGAGATTAATATTTTACCATTTAACTCTCCCTTTCCGTAAAGATGGTTTTTCAGAGAGGCCAGCTGACTTTTCTTGTTCTGCTGGAACTGATGTGCAGATAATTCTCCAGAAGCTTAAAAGGAAATTTTTGTTCTTTCCTATGATCAAATGTCAAGCCCAAGAACCACCTAGCCCTAAAATATGTTCTTGATCTGTCCGACATCAATTTTCTAACAACTATCCATCTTCCAGGTTTCTGCCTGTCAAATGACACGGGGTTAAGCATTATAATTTTTTCTATTCACCAGGCTCTATTTGCTTATATCAATGTAAATGCCTAATAAATTTGAGACCTAATAAACCTAAACCTTTAGAAGCTATAAGGGTCCTCAGTCATGAAGAGAGAAAACATAATGTATAGTAAAAAAAGTTTATTTGTCTCACAAGTAAAACAAGTAATTCCTTGATCTCCCTTCATAAGTGTAAGAGTACTGCCCTACAAAGATTTATATTACTTTTAAAGATTAAATAAGATCTTTACATTTCAGGTAATTTTTAACTTGTGCTATAGAGCTTTGGCGGGCCAACTTGATTGTTAGATTTCTTTGGTTTAGAGAGGTCCATTTCTTTCACTCATTAAAAAAACTCACTCAAATGTCGAGACTTTGTAGAAGTCTAAATGAGGTGTCTGGGAAAGAAGCGTCTGCTCAGTGTCCCTAACCTGGGAGAGTAAAGCTGTGTTCAGGAGCTGATCTGCCTGAGGATTCTTGCTGAGGAACCTTCTGGTGCTCTCGTCACACTGGTGTGAGTCTCTTGGTGAAAGAAAAAAAACGTATTGGGGCTTTCATGCAGTAGGTTGCCGGGAAACATTTGAAAATACTGATCTGATGGGAGAGAAGGTTATATAGATTTGATGAGAGAGAAGGTTATTCAGTCTTCCTACAACATCCTAAGGTGGGGGGGGGGGAGAAGAAGTCTGAAGCCTCAACTTCTAGATTAAAAGGTCAATAGGATAAAAGGGCTTCAGGTGCTCTAAAAATAATCCCTCTGCTGCTGTGATTGGGTTGCTTCAAACAGCAGATCTAGCCAATCAGGATGTTTATGTTTAGAACAACTCACCTTCACTCTTTCTATTTACATCCGTGGGAGATTCACATACCTACTACATCAGCCTAAGCACAGCTGGGAACTGAGGGAAAATGGGAGTGATAACTATTTGAAACAATGCTACAGGAGGTGTTTCTCCTCCTTTTAGGAGACAGTAATTTGCAGAGGTAGCCTATCTGATTATTTTTTCCTTTTTTCATTCATGGATTAGCTTTGAGAGTACACTGAAAAAAATGCAAACAAAAGCAATTTTTGACTCGATTATTTTTTTTTTTTCCACTGAAGTGCAGTTTCTGTCATGCTTAGTCAGGCAGAGTAGTACCTTATGCATTCCAGTTGACTTCCTGGATATAAGCATTATGCATTCAAAGTGCAATATTTATTTTTTGCAAACATGTGTATTTTCAGGAAATTCATGGAAAATATGCAAGAACAGGCAAGTGTCTGCAATCAAATAGAAATTTGCTTTTGAATCTAAACAAACATTTGCAGACTCCATTTTCACAAGTGCTCACTCATTTGTATTCAATGGTTAAAAAGCTGCCTCCCACTGCCCCTCCGGCTGCTTATAGTTATTCATTTCCTAGGTAATCTTCATTGATTGCAAGAGATTAATTTTGTTCACTACAAAGTCAGAAGCTCAATCTTTATGACAAATGAAAGAGAGCGCCCCAAAGAGTCTTTTTTGTGTTCTCAGCAGTGTCACTTAATTTATACATTCTGTTCATTTTAGGAATATATTTCTTTGTTGATGTTCTTGAGCTGTCTAGAACAGGTGTAGCTCTTCTAAGCTCTTGCATAGGACAAAAGAAGTAACAAATTATGGTCTTATTTGAATCTAACAACTAAAACACAATATAAAATGAGTATTTGATTATTGAATTAAATCAAAGCAATTAAATAGATTTTACTTCAATAAAATGTCTATGGAGCTTTACATTGAAAAAAAAGTAAGAAATAGCCATTCTATTTTATGCAGCAGAAAGCAGTAAGGTAAATGTGTGGGGAAATGTGAAGCAGGTCTTGATATTTTCACATGAAATTTTTCAGCTCTCCCAGGAGTGTTCTTTCAGAAGGTGCAGGACCTCTACCTTCTGTCTACTGCTGAGTCTTTTCTCCTTTCCTCAGGTAGGATGGAATTTAACTATCCTTTTTTATCTACATAAACATATCATCATCATCCATTTTTCAAGGGTGGAAATAAATCTAAAGCAAACTTCCCTGCTTTTGGGAGAGGAACAGATAAAGATATCCTATTCTTCCACTCTCTATTACAGAACGGCATCAGAATTAATGTATTCATCTCTATGGGGAACAGAGGGATATGTGCCTGGAAAAAAAAAATGATAAAACACAGCCTGGAACAGCCTAACATAAACATAAACAGCCTGGAAAAGATAAAACAGAGACACTAATATGATACTGAAACCTTCAGAACTTACGGGTTAACATTTTTATTTCTGAGCTATCTTCTCCCAACACTTCTCTCCATTATTGAAGTATGTCTCATCGGCTAGCTGAATATTTAATTGGTGCTAGTTAGAATAATAAATTGACATAAAGTATAAGCAGTACTTACCTTAAATTTTAACAGCATAGTTAGCAAACATTTTTATTTAGAAACCTTTATATTGCAGATCTGACCCATATGCTAAGTTACAGTTGCTCTAGGATCTGGCTGGACTAACTAAAAGAACTTTAATTCAAACCCAAATTTAGTGTAACTCTAGTTTCTACCACGTGACAATCATGTTTCTATCAGGTGATTTGAGGAGTATGAGATGTGATGAGCCCATGAACTCTGTTTTGTTCTTGTACAGTTGCTGCTCTGCCTGGTAGGTAGGACAAGCGCCTGGCAGGTTCACCGGAGCAAGGGTCTTAGGTAGCTGTAACAGAAACAGTAAAGCTGATAAATATGGAGAAGTAACAGAATGATGGAGAAAGAATCAGAACAGAGCTACCAACTGACATTGTGTTCACTGTACAGCTTACTGATATTCACAAAAAGCAAGAAAAAAAGATTACTAGGGATTTGTATATTACATTTTACAGATTTAGCTACATTGTTACAAAGTGGTAAAACCTTTTGTGTTTAATTAGACATAAATTATTTTAATTATATAAATGAGAGTTTCTTTACTCAGAAAAAAATATAATAGTTTATATAGTTTTAATTAGATTAGTGAGTCCCTTCACCACCCTACCAAAGATTCAGCAACATATTAATCACTTGCAGGTTCTTCCTGTAGTTCCCATTTCTTTAATCCAGACAAAAATTAAGAATGCTACAAGAATTGCCTTAGCTCATGAATGGTATAAAAGCTAAGAAATGGCTGCGCATAAGAAATAGCTTTCAGCTATTCCAGCCACATATTATACAAGCCTATCTCCTCCTCTTCTAAAGTACATCCTTACTCCTTAAGATCCTTTCTTAACTAAAACATAGTGATTAAAACATAGGCCCTGGGTGAAACAGACAAACAGGAAGTAGAAACGTATGTGAACATACAGCTCTGTAGTTAGAACTATCCTTTTTTTTTTCTGTCCATTTTTTTTTTTCAGAGCTCAGTCTGATTGTGATTGGAATCTCAAGTTTCAACATCTTTTCTAAACATCATATGATTAATGGGGTTGAATATAAATTTAGATCTTTTATCTGGTGATTCTGATTGGCTATTAAACAGTCTTTCAAGTCTCTTGCCTGTCTTTTTTCCTGATTACTCACTGTATTTCTTCCAACCACAAAAATGTTCTCAACATGTCACTGATACTTACATGATCTTTAAACAGATGCAGACCTCAAATACAGACCACTCTAGATAGCATAACCATGTGTTACATTGCAAATGCAAATTTAAGCAAAGGTCACATTCTGATTAAAGAATGCTTCTTTGCCCTACATCATTTGTGTGAGAGATGCCTGGCATTACCAATTCCTAAACTTGTGATCCCTCCTGGCTTTCCCTTTGTAGGGAAAGTTCTGTTTTTTTCTGTAAGTTGGTAGATCTAGTCAGCCACAGTGCTGTCAGGGCAGTGCCTATTAAGTGCCTATTATACTTCTTGCCAGCTCTTTTTTCCATATGTGTGGAAGAGAGTCAGGCATACAAACTTTAAATACTAGAAGAGATTGGAATTTTACCAATATTGAAAAATAAATGCTTAGAATTTATTATAGAATCATAGAATCCCTAAGGTTGGAAGGGACTCTAGAGATCATCTAGTCCAACCACCCTGCACACACAGGGTCACCTAGAGCACGTGGCACAGCATTATGTCCAAGAGGGTTTTGAAGCTCTCCAGAAAATGAGATTCCATAACCTCTCTTGGCAATCTGTTCCAGTGCTCTGTCACCCTCACTGTCAAGAAATTCTTTCCTTAAATTCTTGTGGAACTTTTGGTGCTTTACTTTGTGGCCATTTTCTCTAGTCCTCTCGGTGGCCACCACTGAAAACAGGCTGGTCCCACCCTTCTTACTCCCTCCCTTAAGGTATTTACAGACACTGATCAGATCCCCTCTCAGCCTTCTCCTCTTCAGGCTGAACAGGGCCAGCTCTCTCAGCCTCTCCTCATAGGGCAGATGTTCCAGGCCCCTGATCATCCTTGTGGCCCTGCGCTGGACTCTCTCCAGCAGCTCCACATCCCTCTTGTACTGGGAGGCCCAGAACCGCACACAGTACTCCAGATGTGGCCTCACCAGGGTTGAGTAGAGGATCACCTCCCTTGACCTGCTGCAGTCGCTTTTTTTGATGCACCCAAGGATCCCATTGGCCTTCTTGGCCACAAGGGCACACTAGTGACTCATGGTCAACTTGGTGTCCACCATGACACCCAGGTCCTTCTCTGCAGAGCTGCCCTCCAGAAGGTCAGTCCTCAGCCTGTACTGGTGTCTGGGGTTATTCCTCCCCAGGTGCAGGACCTTGCACTTGGCCTTGTTGAATTTCATAAGGTTTCTCACCGCCCAGTTGTCCAGGCCATCCAGGTCCCTCTGGATGGCAGCGCAGCCCTCTGGGGTATCAGCTACTCCTCACAGTTTGGCATCATCAGCAAACTTGCTGAGGGAGCACTCCGTGCCTTCATCCAGGTCATTGATGAATAAGTGGAACAGGACTGGGCTGAGGACTGACCCCTCAGGGACACGGTTAGCTACAGGCCTCCAACTAGACTCTGCACCGCTGATTACCACCCTCTGAGCTCTGCCATCCAGGCAGCTCCTAATCCACCTCATTGTGCACTCATCTATCCCACACTTCCAGAGCTTGCCCAGTAGGATGTTGTGAGGGATGGTGTCAAAAAGCCTTGCTGAAGTCGAGATAGACAACATCCACTGCTCTCCCCACATCTACCCAGCCGGTCATTCCATCAGGAAAAGTGAAGAAAGATAAAGCAATTGGAGAATTAAATGCTGGTGTAACAGGTTGCTGAGTACAATCACTGTAGGGAAGACGGAAAACCAGTACGGAACTAAGGAAAGAAATTAGGTGTTATAGCTGAATGTGGAAGCAAAACCCAAATATGGGCATTCAGAAGATCATGCCTGCATAACTGCTAAACATTACCAATGTTGGAGGTGGAGATCTGGTAATTGAAGCTCTGAGGAAGTTATCTTATTGTTTCTAATATCTCTTCAATAACTACAGGGGTTAGAGGAGAACCAGCTCAGTTAATTTGTTGTAAATAATCACATCAGCTGTAATACCAGTAAAAAACAAAAGATCAGGTTTCTTATTTTTTTACATATTGGAACTGATAAAAAGCAAAATTCATTTTGCTGTTCATAAGTTTTTATGCCTTTTTAATTCATATTTTCACTAAATCTTGGCATATGAGCATCACTTGATTTCATTTTGAACAGTGAGAAGCCTTTATGTCTTTTATACATACTACAGCTGAAAACAAGTGACAAACTATAAATTAAGGTAAGGATAGACTAGTTCTAGTGTATTAAAAAATGCACTGTTCCAAGAGGAATTTTTAACTTGGTATTATAACAATTTACGTTCTAATTGGCTCATAAAATGCTGTTATCATCCTTAATAATTACTGCCAGGTCTAATTACAGTTTAGTAGTTAAATATAGAGCATATTTGTATTAGCAGAAGTAAACAGAGTATCAATTTTCTTGACAGATCAATAGAAACATGTTGTGGAGATGCCAGTGGGAAGGACATACACTTTTTTTTTTTTTTCTGCTTTTGAAACTTGAGTTGTCAATATGAGAGTTGCCCTGCAACAGCTGTGCTGTTAATCTGTAACAGTGAAATTACTGACAAACATCCATTCTTTCAAGGTAATAAATGCTTTTATTTGAATACAGTTCTATGGAGTAAGGATTACTAAGGATTACATTTTGTGTTTATCTATGTTTGTCTGGAATATCAGCTAGTAGAAATGCGACTTCTGTGTTTTGAATAGTGTCAAGCAGTTCATTGATGTTTAGCAAATAAAAGCTTTATTACTAGCTTTCTTAGTTATTTTCTTTGATTATCTTTGTAATTCACCATTCCAAATATGGTAAATGTTTATTCTGGTTGTGCTATTAATGCCCAGACTCTTCATACTAGAAAAAAAAGCATATATCAAGAAACATCAAATTTAAAACCATACTCAAGAAGGTGAGATATGGTATAAATATTAGCTGAATTTTTGAGTTGAAAATGGCTAGAAATACTATCTAAGCTGAGAAGCTTGAAACTTGACTGTCTAGAATCAGTTGAGAGATGTTTTGTTTTGTGCTACAGCTGCCCTGAATGTCAGATCACAGATCTTCCATCTGTCAGGAAAAGGAGGAACACAGAGTAGCTAACCATGAACATTTTAAGTGGTTGTTCTTTGGACAGCTTTGCAAACTATTTCCTGGCAAACTTAAATTCAGTTCTTCAGAGTGCTACCACAGTCATGACAACCTTGCACAGAACTCCTGATAATACCAAAATGATATTTTGGTGTTACCTCACTTGAAGTTAGAGACCAAAGTTTCCTTTAACGAAACACTGCCTCATACAACACCCACACCTAACACTTGTAGAGCAGTAAGACCAATTAAATTGATGTGTAGATGCATTCATCTGGTAACGAGCTTGTAAGCAGGCAAGTTTGCACAAGTTTGGTAATAATCTGTCTGTAAGTTAGCATAAAACATCATGAAGGTCCTTGACCCTATGACTCATTCCTTTATGACAGTAATAAGGAAGAAAACACCATTCTGTCTTCTGCTTTGTATATTTTAGTTGACAGCAATAATATTAACCCTTTGTAGAAATACACAAAATATCAGAAGATTTGAAGATTTTTAGTGTCACTGATAATTTGAATGAACACATTTTAATATTGTTTTAGGAAAATGCACGGTCATTTCTATTTCCGAACAATAAGTGACACTGACAAATCTGGTGCTTGTTCTGAGTTTACCTATTACACAACAAAACAGGGAGCTGATTTGTTCCACCAGGTTACAGAAATGCATAGCCTGCTTTTGCTCATGTGTATACATTAGACATGTCTGCAAAAACTATAGCAAAGAAATTATGGAGTGATAGCAGTCACATTTCTCTGATATACACAAAGTATGCCTTAACGTCCTTCTAACATATTTGGTCTTCTTATAAATTTGCAAAAATACTTGCATATAATTGGGTACCTGAAGTATCTGTGAGTTCTTTCCTATAGGAAAGTCTATTATACACGGTTAGATGTTAAGTCACATGCTATTCTTTAGGTGTATTTGTGCAAAGTCATTTCCTTAGCTTTTATATAAGCAAAATTACTTTAAACAAGTGTGCAGAACCATAACATAATAAGAATATATCAGCTGAATTAAAAGTCTTTTAACACCCTTTAAAGAAACCACTGTTTACTGTTCACTTGGCAAGTTCTAGTAGACACACATACTCAAAATTCCATTACTTGGAACTAAGGATGAAATATGGACCTTTGCCACTGTAATTCATAATTTTAGAACATCTTTTTTTTTTCATCTCATGTCTAATTGGGCTTTCATAATGCTCATTGCTGTAGCCGTCCATCTTTTCACATAAGTACCTAATAACTGTATCATTTTCAGTAGAAATACTACTTGTATCACTTCTAGTAGAAATACTATTTTTTTCATCCCTGAGATCAGTGTTGCAGAAGCCCAAAATCCTAGCAACAGGTTTCAAGACATAATCAATGCAGAAAGAACTATTGATAATTATGTTTAATGTGACAAGGAAGTAGCACATTTAAATTCAGAAATAAGTGGAGAACAAACAGAAATGTAACTATTTACAATACAATTAATCTATATCGTACAGTATGTTTTAGTCAAGATAGTTCAGCAAAGTATTGCGGTTTGACTGTGGTAACTATAGGCCTGACTCTGGCAGTACCGGATTCACGAACAGCCTGTTGACTATAGGTCCGCCTTCAAAACGAATAGTCAAGTTCACAAATAGCATAATTTATTCAAATGCAACATTTAAACAACACTTTTCAGATGCCATTACAGGAATTTTTCTACTACGATGTGGGGTTCTTAGCTAGTGTACAAATGCACAATCACCACTCGCTCCAGAAGATGAGAGAGGACTCTCAACTTCGAGGAGTCTCCTCAGGCAGGGGAGGAAACGGGTTCAGCCAGTTGACTGATCCGGAAATTACGATGGAATCTTCCTTCTCCCTTCTTCCTTCTTTCCTTCCTCTTTTTTAATTCTTCCTTCTTCTCTCTTCCCCAGCTCCTACTATATCCCTCCTTAGTTCACCTTTCATATATTTTCTTTACATTTAGGTGGAACTTGAGTAACTCTAGGTATTTTAAATATAGATTGCAATGGGATCTCTACTCTAACCCTTAGATTATGTTTACTTCTCAGTTTACTTCTTAGTCATTATTACTTACCTAAAACTTCTAAGATAAGGGAACATGTTGGGGTCTAGATTAGGCAGTAAGGCACCCTACACTGTCCACCTTGTACTGAAAGCTCACATTATAAATGTTGTACCTTCCAAATGCCTTCTCAGACTTCCTGTCTACATTATCCAGTCTTTTTTCCTGGTCATTTCCCACTCAGTTCCTATGCATTTCAAACTACCTGTCATTGTTTTGTCACTGTAATATTTTGTTATGATGCAATTTCATGACAAAGTTCCTTTAAAGAATTAAAAAATCACAGACATTACCTGTAAGGAAGCATGCTGAATACTAAAAAATTTATGAACCTCACATTCTTCCTTTCCTTGCATGCATTCTTTAGCATATGAGTATGAATCACTATTTGTAAGCAATAGAAGTCACTCATACAGGAAAAAAATGCATTTTATTAATTACATTTTGCTGCAGTGTTCACTTTTGTGTTTGAAAGACACAGAGAATGGGAAAGATTTCAGCTGTTATGCACTTTTACTCTGGAAAAGGCTATATATATCTGATAGATAGAAATGCAAAAAAAATTGCCATTGTTTTAAAAGTTGTCATAAGACATTTAGGTAGCCTTTCAAAAGTTGCAAGACTTAATTGCTGCTGCTCCTGAAATGCTTTGTGGTGGCCTTTGTGTGGGAAGCTCAATACAGAGATAGATGGTATCAGCGAGAAATATCGAGCAGGAAAAAGTGCAGATATTACTATAAATATCATAGACCTCTGCCTACTGGATAAGACTGGGAATGAGGAGACCTGAAGGGAATTTTAGAAAAGGCTCTTGCAGGCTTTGACATAGAGAATGTATGCTAGGTCAGAGAATTACCTGAAAGAGATGCTCAAGCATAGATAACTGGAAAAATTCTGAGTAACATACTATTTTATAGAACGTACTTGTATAATTTACCACTAAGCACTTAGGGCTAGCTTATGTGGAGAGACCCAGTCAAAGACACAGTAAAAAAAAAAAAATACACACATATGCAAAAATGAACCATAAGTGATTTAAATATTCCTTCTGTATTCTTGCTTTTTCATGATTATGATTATGATTATCTCATGTATAATTCTTTCTAACCAGCTTACTGGACTTCATTTTTCCCCATATGAATATGAACATTCTTGTAATATATACAAATAGGAGGTATATATATGTATATATAGTGCATATATATGTGTGTGTGTGTGTGTATTATATATATATACTATATATACGAATAGGAGGAACTGGAGATCTGTGTGTGGTCCCGGCATCATGATCTCATTAGAATTACAGAGACATGGTGGGATAGCTCACACAACTGGAGCGCTGCCATGGAAGGCTGTGTGCTCTTTAGGAAAGACAGGCTGGGAAGGCAAAGTGGTGGAGTCACTCTTTATGTTAGAGAGGAACTGGAATGCATGGAGCTCAATGTGGGGGTGCATGATGAGTGAGTTTGTGGGTAAGGGTTAAAGGGCAGGCTAATGTGGGCGACACTATGGTGGGTGTTCGCTACAGGCCACTTGATCAGTACAACGTAGTTGATTGATGAGGCCTTCTACAGATAGCTGGAAGTAGCCTCCTGGTCTCAGGCCCTGGTTCTCACGGAGGACTTCAACCACCCTGATATCTACTGGAAAGACAACACAGCCAGGCACAAACAGTCCTGGAGGTTCCTGCAGTGCACTGATGATAACTTTTTGACGTAAGTTGTGGAGGAGCCAACGAGAAGAGGTGGGCTGCTGGACCTCGTGCTAACAAATAGAGAGGGACTTGTAGGAGATGTGAAGGTGGGGGTAACCTCGGCTGCAGTGACCATGAGTTGGTGGAGTTCAGGATCCAACAAAGAGGAGGCAGGGCTGTAAGTAGCCTTGCAACTGTGGACTTCAGGAGGGCCAACTTTAGCCTCTTCAGGGACCTCCTTGGAAGAATCCCATGGGCTAGAGCTCTAGAAGGTAGGGGGGCCCAAGAAAGTGGGTTAGTTTTCAAGCAGCACTTCCTCCATGCCCAGCAACAGGGGCATGTGTGTAAGAAGTCAGGCAGAGGGGGCAGGAGACCTGCGTGGATGAGCAAGGAGCTTGTGGCAATGCTCAAGCAGAAGGCAGCGGTATACAGAATGTGGAAAAAAGGACAGGCCCCTGGGAGGAATATAGGAATGTCGTCAGGGAATGCAGAGATGTGACAAGGAAAGTGGTACGTTTGGAATGCAACCTGGCAAGGGATGTTAAAAATAAAAATAAGAGCTTTATCAAGTACATCAATGGTAAAAGGAAGATTAGGGAAAACGTGGGTCCGTTGGTGAATGGTGTGGGTGCCCTGTTTACAAAAGACACAGAAAAAGCAGAGTTGCTGAATGCCTTCTTTGCTTCAGCGTCTACCAAGGACAACCCTTCGGAATCCCCAACCCTAGAAACCAGAGAAGGTGCCTAGAGAGAGGAAGACTTGCCCTGGGCAGAGGAAGCTTGGATCAGAAAGCACCTAAGGAAACTCGATATCCACAAATCCATGGGCCCTCATGGGATGTATCTGAGAGTGCTGCGTGAGCTGGCGAATGTTATCGCTAAGCCACTCTCCATCATCTTTGAAAGGTCCTGGAGAACAGGGGAGGTGCCAGATGATAGGAAGAAAGCCAATGTCACGCCAGTCTTCAAAAATGGCAAAAAGGAGGACCCAGGCAACTACAGGTCAGTCAGCCTCACCTCCATCCCTGGAGCAGCTCAGATGGAGCAGCTTATCCTGGCTGTTGTCTCCAAACATGTGGAGGATAAGAAAGTGCTCAGGAGTACTCAGCATAGGTTCACCATGGGGAAATCATGCTTGACTAACCTGATGCTGGCCTTCTATGCTGGAATGACTGGCTGGGTAGATGAGGGGAGATCAGTGGATGTCATCTATCTGGAAATCAGCAAGGCTTTTGACACAGACCCCTCACAGCATCCTCCTGGGCAAGCTCCAGTGGTGCGGAGTCCAGTTGGAAGCCTGTAATTAGCGGTATCCCCAAGGGGTCAGTCCTCAGCCCAGTCCTGTTCAGTTTATTCATCAGTGTTCAGTTCATATTCAGTTCTGCTGATACTCATCAATGATCAGGGGCCTGGAACATCTGCCCTATGAGGAGAGGCTGAGAGAGCTGGCCCTGTTCAGCCTGACGAGGAGAAGGCTGAGAGGGGATCTGATCAGTGTCTGTAAATATCTTAAGGGAGGGAGTAAGAAGGGTGGGACCAGCCTGTTTTCAGTGGTGGCCACCGAGAGGACTAGAGAAAATGGCCACAAAGTAAAGCACCAAAAGTTCCACAAGAATTTAAGGAAAGAATTTCTTGACAGTGAGGGTGACAGAGCACTGGAATAGATTGCCAAGAGAGGTTATGGAATCTCATTTTCTGGAGAGCTTCAAAACCCTCTTGGACATAATGCTGTGCCACGTGCTCTAGGTGACCCTGTGTGTGCAGGGTGGTTGGATTAGATGATCTCCAGAGTCCCTTCCAACCTTAGGGATTCTATGATTCTATAATAAATTCTAAGCATTTATTTTTCAATATTGGTAAAATTCCAATCTCTTCTAGTATTTAAAGTGTATATGCCTGACTCTCTTCCACACATATGGAAAAAAGAGCTGGCAAGAAGGATATAAAGCTTGTGCCTTGATAAGAAACTGAGTTGGGGCTCATTTGAGAACTCAAAAGGATCCCTGGTCCACTTGCCACGCATGATACCTCTGTAGCCTTGGTGAAAGTTTGACTGCGAGCCATGCACTATGTAGGTCAGGAAAAATATTTTAGCAGTAAAATCAAATAGCATATATATTTCATGCACCTATCACATAAGAAATGTTTTAGAGTCAAATTTAGAGTTTTTCTCTTTCTTGGTTGTATGATGCTAGCAAATTCAATGAGTTACAGTTTTGAGGTGCCAATCTTAAGTAACTGACATTTATATAGTTGGAAAATACCAAACTGTGAGAATTAATACCTCCACAGAAATGCAAGATACAGGACCAAAAACTAAAAACCATTGTAGACATTCAGAGCAATTAAAGCATCCAAATTTTATTATGCTATGAACTGTAAAAGAAACATTTTGAAGTTATGTGTGGACACTGTTAAACACTCACTCATTTATATGGCAGTCAAGCTCAGATAGTAAAAATAGCAAACTAGGGAATGTTTTCTAGGGAAATAAAGTAAAATTTTTCATGAGAGCATGAAGGCTACCTTTTTAGCATCACTGCATACAAATTCCTTTATTAAGGTATTAAGAAAAGCTACTCAAGGCTTGGCCCTAAGGACCAATTTCACATTCCTTGAAATCTTAAATTCAGCTGCTAAAAAGAGTAGTGTAACATTTTTAAGTCTTTCTGACAGTGAAGCTGGAACTATGGGGAAAAAAAAAAGAAACACCTGCCTGAAAGAGTGACTGAAGTGCCCAGTAAATACATTCTCTCTGAATGTCATATGGAGAATTTACCATACAAACACATAAATAAATGATTCTTTTCTTGTGACAAAAAACTAAGTCATCCTTATTTTCATATTATGATTTCCAAGAGTGTTTGTGACAAAACCTCACAATCTGGACATCCTTCACAGGTCTAATTCTACCTCTGAATTTAAGATTATGTAAAAGGCTTTAACTCTGATATTTGCATAACGTAAGTACCTCCAAACCATCTGGAATTGGTGCTTTTATTAAAGAGCATCCATAAATATGTGATTGAACTTTATTGACTTTATTGAACTTTATTGCCATTAGTTTCAATGATCTGTGGACAAGTTATACAGACTTCTAAGATCATCAAGACAGTGAGTAAGAGTAATGGTTTTAATTCTTAAGGTTTTGATAAAATTTAAAAGTTTTGATGTACTTATTACATTGCAAAAGTGTTTTCTATCTTATGCCTTTTTTAAAAGATATGGAAGTATAAAGTTTTATAACTAATACTTTTGTTTATAGCTAGTAGTTTCTAATTGCCACGTAGTGATTAATAATTGAACCTTGCAGCTGCAGAGCCTATGCTCTTGCACCTCTTGGCAGCAGACTTCTTGATCTCTGTTTGTCTTCCACCTCCACTGTAGCTTGTGTTCCAGAAGGCTGGATGTTGTGAGTCCTTAGGTGATTTCTGTCAGATTTGGATCTACATGTCCTAGTAGGTAAATTTTTGGAGAAATTGATTCATCCACTTCTAAGTAAAATCACTCATAGTCAATTAGGCAATTACTTTTGCACTCACAGCCCAAAATGTTGTGACAAGTGTATTTTTTTAAAAAATATAAAAACTAGTGAAATCACCATGTCTGTCTCAACTCTGGCAAATACTTGTCTCAGTCATTATACCATTATACTTTGGATAGTCTTTAATCAGTGCAGTAAACATTTACTGTTTTGTTTCAAACCAATTTACATTTCATTTTCCATGGAGCACTTTGTAAGCCTATATCAAATTTTTAATTTAAAATCTAGACATTTAACTGTTATTTTATCATTCATTTGTTTATTTAAGTACTAATTTATAAACAGAACCACATCTAAACGCAGATGGAAAAAAGCTGAGTGAAGTTCATAATGTAAATGGGATCATATTATTTTGTCAGAACAGAGTTAGTAGACTTTGCTTATTCTCACGTTTTTCTTTCTGATCACTGTTTTTCAGCTTTTGGATACCAAAGAGAGACTTCATTTTCATTAAAAAACAAACCATCCAATAGCCCAGTCCCAGCTATGCTTCACATAAGCATGGGATAGGGCTCCCAAGGTGGCTTAGGGAATTTTGCATCTTTTGCAGTGATTTTCTGGACATTTTTTAATGTCTGTTGGTTTGTGGCTGGTGAACTGTCCATAGGCTGGGTAACTACTGTAGATGATTTCCCCCTTACTTTTTTTTACTGCTTTTTAACTGACTTCCTATTCTTCAGATGTGAGGATCTTTTATTTAGATGTAGAACAGGCAGGAAACAATCCCACCTGGTGAGCTATTAACATTTTTCTTATATTTTCTCTTTCTTCTTCTTTTTGCCTTCAGAGAGAGAGACACTGGTCACCAGGATAGCATCCAAATCCCATGCATCCTTTAAGCTCATGAACTGTTAACTTTTTTTATGTACATTGTAGGTACATTTAAACACATTAAACTTTGTTTAAACACAGGTTTTAAAAATAGCCTGTTTAAAAACAGATGAAAAAATTGGAGCACAATCAAATTAAAAAAATTCAACTCCTTGTGAAATGATTGGAAGGGATTCATCATAAGTAAAATCCACAACTTTCACATTAACATATTTTAGATTTTTTTTTCTGAAAAAAAAGCAGAAGAAATAGGCTATGCTTTATAAGAATGTTTTCATGAAAATCTTTTAAAAATTGTCTACATGCTCATGAGAAAAGCAAGCAGATATTCAGCAAGTGCTGAAAACATTTTGAAAAAATCTTCAATAAAATGTTTCAAGAGCCCAAGAGTTAGTTTTGAAGAAAGCTAAATTTGAAGAAAGGAGTATCTATCATCAAAATATTCAATTACTAAAAAAGAGAAACAAAGTTAAAAAAATGTACACTATCAAATGTAGCATACTACTGGTCGCTTAGAAATCTTATAATGCACTTATTTCAAAAAAAAATGTACTGATTAGAACAGTCTCATTTCCTTTAGTCTTAAGCCTCTAGTTATGTAGGCATTTTTTTAAGCAGTGCTATCCAGTGCCCAGGCCTATAGGATCAAATACCTGGCTAGTATTTGTTTAAGAGACCTTAATTAAAAATATGTACTTTAAAGTCAGCTGACTGGTCCCATATTAAGGCCCTATCCTCACTGGAAAGTATAACCATATTGGCAGAGATACAGCAGAAAACCTTACTAGTGAAAGTGTGGAGTAAGCTGCATTTTCTAGCCCAGAATATGCTTGAAAATGATTTAGGCGCTTCCATCACATTGTTAATGGAAAAATACTCCCAAGTTCATCATTTTTCCTTTTCATTTACACTGTGGCTTTCAGTAGATTTTTTTTCCTACATAAAAAGAAAAAAATGTCAGAGCATAGTGTGTATGTTTCCTCACGTATCCAGGCAGAATTAGAAGAATACTATACAAATTATATAATGTAATTATTTTTTTTTCCCGGTATGCTACTTACAGCCTAAGAAAATTAGTCACAGTGTGTGATAAATAAAATTTTAGGATATTTATTTCTGAAATTATTTTAATAAAAATATCGAAAGTACATCTCAGAACAACACAATAACAATTCTTGAACTAAGAGCTTCAGTGGAATAGTGAGAGAAAAGTAACAACAATAATGTGCTAGGATAGAAAGAGATGTCATTTTAGGCTAGTCATATAAATATGTCATGCCAACAAAGTAGGTATGATCTGCTGGAGATGCTTCTCCTCAATTATATGATAAAGCAGAGTATGCTTTCAGTGATTTGTTTTTTCTCTCCTTCTCTGTCTTCTGTTTCCCTCTTCTCCTTTCTTTTCTCCCCACTCCTGCTAGTCCACAACCCTGTATGTCCTGCAACTAAAGCATCATTTTTCAAGATCAGATTTATCAGAAGAATTAATGCTTACAGCCCAACAGAAGGATAAACAAGTCATGTGTGCATTTCTGAGTAATGTTCTTTTCACTCAGAACAAGAACTAAGTAGGAAGTCATTGACAGTTTTGAATTTTGTCACAAGGAAAACACAAAACAGAAAACAAAGATGAAGAATGGGAAGTGGTGACAAGCAAGTAGGTCAGGGAATTATAGTAAGGCACAGTAAATACGGAGTTTTTAAGCAGGAAGGTAATTTTGAATTAGTTTCTGAAATGAATAGAAATCCAGTCAAGGGGTTAATGGACAAGGGTGAAAGCATGATATTTCCTACAGAGTAAGAGTAGTCTAGGTGCACAATTTTGGACCCCCTGAAGTTTATTGAGCAGGGAGATCATGGAATATGAAGCTGTAATAGCTGAACTGGGACAAAATAAAAAATGATAAGTAAGGATTTCTAAAGGGGCAATGTGAAAGGTAGTGCTAAGCAGAACCTGGAGGCTGGGATTGCTGATTTCTAAGTATTTAGAGCAATATGCTATTTTCCTAATGTGAAAGAAAAAACAAATGGTCCCATGTAAAGAGAAAGAAAATCCCTAACCACACAAAATAACATTGCAGGAGAGTGTATTATATAATTAGAATTAGATAACAAACTTAGAGCATTATTGTGAGAATGCAGCACCCACTGAGCTAGGAAGAGTTTACTTTCACTGATTTTCTGCAAAACAAGAACTTCGACAGTTTTTTTTTTGTGGGTTTTTATTGTTTTTGTTGTTGTTTTATTGTTGTTGTTTGTTTTTAAAATATTATGAAAAAAAAAACAGAACCAGTTTTGATAGGAGTTCTAATAGCGTGTAAGATAGTTACATGCCATAAAGTCTTGGCTATGCTTTCTTTAGTACAGGTGGATTTACTCCTTCAATATTTTTTGTGACATTCTATTAGCAAAATGAATTCTATTAGTGAAATTAAATCACTGTAGTAAACACTATAAAGAATATGTTTAAGATTTTTGTAGATTACTAATCCACACGTATATTTATATAATTCTAGAAAGTACCAGCTAGAAAAAGTTAAAAAAAAAAAAAAAAAAAAAAAAAAAAGGAGTACTGAGTTATGCTTCCAAATAGCAGCTGAGATTTGGAGCAAGAACTTTGACTTGCATAAGCTTTCAAATTTCATTCCTGAAATTACAGAGCTGCTTTCCTTCTTATGAAATTGTATGCTTTAGTGAGTGCTGAAATGAGAAACACTTGTAAGTTTATCTTTATCTTCCTTCTCTGAACTATGACGGTTCATTCAAAACATGATGAACAATGTTGTATTTTATTAGGGCCATGAGTAGGGTCATGCCTCAATTTATGTCTTCCCTTTTTACTGTGCATTGGTATTATGTTTTCAGAAATGTGCTTGTGTACCGTGATTCACTTTCAGCACCAAGTGGACAGCAGAGCTGCCCTACACCTGCTCCATGATCTGGACTGATGCAGAGGCCTGCTCATGAGAACGACAATCTAAGGATTTCCCTTAGATCTGGTTTTGCTGGATTAATATCCTGGATCAAATCTGAGGAGAAAAGGGATTCCATATGGGAAGTCACCAGGTTATTGCTGCAGCCGAACCTGAAAGAACATAACAAAACTCATAAAAATTGTCTGGCTCCTTAAATGCCCTGAAGAGGATGACCACTGCAAATCTGTCATTTACAGCTCTCTCTTCTCTCACTAGAAGGCTGAGGGAAGCATCTAATTCTGCTTCTTCTCTCACTAGAAGGCTGAGGGAAGTACCTAATCCTCAAAGCTTTTTCAACCAAACCCAGTTATTAGATTCTCCTCTATTCTTCCTATGTATCTGGTCTTAAGCTGGAAGATGTTCTTACTGATTACTACTGTCTTCTGCATTTCAGAAATGAATGAGGGGAGGCCTGGGTAATCCAAAGCAGCCCTGGATCAGAATGTACTTGCAAGCATCTTCTTGTACCAGAAAATATATAAGAAAGGTGTATGATAAGGGTGTCAACACTACAGCAAAAGCTTCCTTCATCGATGGTGATAAGAACCCTTAATTGAAAAAAAAAAGTCCCAAACATATTTTTATTACAACAATAATTATTGTGATATACCATGTAGAAAGGTCAGTTATACTAAATACCTAAGAGTGTTTACAAGATCAATGCCTCTGGTGAGGATATTATGATCACATAAATTATGGTAAACTTAATCAAATATTATAGAAAGAAATGTGTGGTCATATTACAAGAAAAAAGAAGAGCATATTACAATTCAGAATAATGTCCTTCTGAAATAAGTAATGACATTTATAATGCTATGTATGCAGTTAAATATAATCTCTAGAGCACATTTATAAAACAAAATGTGATTATGGGAAAATTGATATTATTAATATAGAATGATCAGCCTCAAATCTTTTTCAAGGCTTCAAGAAATTGAACATAGACAATTTCAGCTTTTTCAGATCAAGATATATTTATTTCTGGACTAGAATCACAAAGTAGTTCGGATACTATAGCTTGTGTACACAAATTAAGTATACCGCCACATGTAAAAGACAGTGATGGCTGTGGTGATGAAAGAAAAAGTTAGTCTGTTGAACCTAATTTAGAACCAGGACATGAACTTTGGTCTCCTACTTTTTCTTTCCTTGAAACTGTTCTACATTTTTAAAGCTATTTAGCTATAAGAAGTTATTTAGACTTCATATTTATACGTATTATATTCATATTTATTCATTGGATTCTTATGAGAAAGTAGAGGGGGAAAGGAAGACACTATGCCTGGTCATTGGGTGTTCCTATAAGTGATAGAAAATGGCTTTTTCTCTACCACTTCAAAAAACTTTGTATAGGAATAACTATTATCTCTCTTTAAACAGAGTTTGTCAGACTGGAAGAGTGTCAGGTGCTCCTGAGCTAAGTGCTCCAAATTAACAAAGGTTTCAAAAAGGACCTTCAAAATGTTCAGGAGGCCATGAAAACATGTCTTGTGCTGAGACAGTTAATTGAATTGTTTATCCATTAGAGTTGAAGAATCGATCACAATGTAGAAATAAGAAAATGAAAAAGATAGACTTTCAACACTTAAGTCAGGGCTAGGTGTCTTTTTAAATCATATGCTGTAGCTCCAACAGAAGTTATAGGCTTGATGTGGAGTTTACTGGGTGAAGTTCCTTGGCCGATGTCAAAACAGGAGGTCAAAAAAGATGACTCTAATGGTCTCTTTGAGCCTTGCATTCTACAAGTATATTAAAGTACAGTCATTAATTTCTCTGGCATGCAAAATTTACACCCTCAACCTCTTCCTTAAAGCTGCCACTAGCTCGTTATTTATTTATTTATTTTGATTTTTTTTTCCATGTTTTTTTTTTTTTTTGGAACTTCATTGTACAGAATGGTCATTAACTGTGATGCGAACGCCAATGTTTCCATGGAAACCCCTGTCCACTACAGAATATACTAGAGCAATTTTTGAACCATTTGTCCATTTGATTAATTATGTCTTTGTGCTGAAGGCGGCTTGGCTTGATTGTCTCATCATGTATTAGAGAAGCTACAGCTCTAACAAATGGAGCTATTGTTTTGGGTCTATTCATCTTGGTACATCCCTGAGAGCTGATAGACATTTCAACAAAATGACTGTCCCTTAATGAGCTGCAGCTTGTCAGAATTGTTTAGGGCTTCATGCTAGGCACAGACCACTGTCATGACAGCTTCAGTTATTATGGCAATGAGTAGGATGTCTATAAAAGAGTCTATGGAAGACAATGACCCTGGTTTTGATATCACATAGTTTGTAATTATCAGCTATATATACACCATATGATAGATTTATAATAGATTCCAAATCTTTGAGATAATTTTCTGATGAACAAGCTAGCTGTTCAGACAAAATGAAAGATGAGAGAAAACACTTTTCTTAAACTTTTTATTTTTTATTTATTTTTTATTTTTTTAGCAAAACCAGAAAAGAGAAGCCATTAAACAACACAAACAACCTTGCAGAAAATATCAGTTTGCAGTTTTGTTGTGCTGGTAAATCATAGACACTTCCGTTGTCTGTACTTAGGTAATTTCCATCACTATTATGATTTTTTTAAACATTAATTCTAACTATTACAAGTACTGAAAATGTACAAGGAATATCAAACAATTTGAATAGAATATCCATGGTCAGGAAGGGAAAAAAATATATATATTTTATCAAATTATTATTATATAAATGTCTATGAAATTTGCTGTGGCCCTTGCTCTGTGAGCTCCCATCAACATTTTTGTAATTTTAGTGGACAAGTCTGTCAGTGTGTTGTTTACATTAGTGAATACCCAGCTCTGAAATGTAAGCAGCTTTAGCAGCGTGGGATTATGTCAGACACATACCTGCTTATTTCTGGCAACAGGTTTCGCATATTTTTAAAAATAATAATGGAAACATTAGAAAAGTATATTTTGTGAATGTTTACAATTGCATAGAATTCTCCTATGGAAATATGCACTTCTCAAAAGAGGAAATCGGAATCTAGTCAGAGTCAACAGAACAAGAACTAAGCTCCCTCTAAACAGAAGCTAATTATGAAAATCAAAATAGACTTTCTACTTATTTAAAAATGTAGAATTATGATTTCCATTCTTAGATGTCCCATGCAGTGAACTAGCATGAAGAGTCAGTGTATACGACATTTGTTTTAAATATTTTTCAGTACAGAATCACTGATTAAGCTGTGCCCCTAATAATCACAGATGGAAGTCAGCACCCTGTAGCTACCAACAGCCACATTTAATCAGTTAATAACTGTGGATTAAACTTAATTCAGATTAATTTGTATTAGTATAGAATTTGTAACTCAATTGCTTTCATATTAATTTACATGTTGTCTAGACATGACATCATATTGACTCTTTGTTTGGCCCAAACACTAATTACGAACCTTGCAGCTAATGGATGCAAAACTTTCAATTTAAAAACAAAATAGGATTTCTGTCTTCACTGTACTAAAGACAGCTCAATATTACAGTTCAGAGTTACAGACTTAGCATTGCCTGGGAATAGCACTTCTTCATTTGCACTTCAACCTCTTTAAACAAAGCATGTTTTTCCTGCATGAAGAATGTGGCTGTTGGAAAAGGAAGTTGCTATCATCCATCAAAATTTGTTAGCCTCAAATTCTTCTGGGAAAAAGGCCAATGAGGAAATCAAAAGGGTTAAAAAAAAAAAAAAAAAGAAAATGAAGAAGAAAAAATCCCTACTAACAATAATAACTGCTGTGGTGCAAATTGGACTGAACCACTGTCAAGGTTATTTTATCATTTATAATTGTATCTACTCTGGAGGCCTTTCACATGAACCTGAGCTCAGCTCTCATTTCTCCTCACAGTATCTGACTCATTCATTTTCAAAGCGCACTCTCAAATACAAGAAAACATCTGTAAATCATCTTTGGTTTTCATTTGCTTGATATCTATTGTTTTTAGTTCTTTTTGATCAGTTAAATTATTTTTTTTATGTAGGTGCCAAGACTTCTTAACATGTTTTACAGCGAGGACAGAATCATGTTTAATGTTATATCTTGAAATCATCTTGGTTGAAGAATCAAAAAGACATATTATTTGAATTTTTTTACCAACTCATTTCAACTTACTACTAACAAGTAACTAATATTATGTTGAAGATGTTAATAGATTTCCTAAAATTTCAGTTTGCCTGTAATGCCTTCATAAACTCCCACTAATTAAATGCTTCATGCAAACACAGAAAATTTCAGAGTAAGAAAACAAGTTGCTAACACCAAGCTGTAGCACTGCTATCCCCATTACCTTCTTATTCTAATGATGGTGAACAGACGTAAGAACTGAACAAAAAGGCCAGACTTGGCCTTGCCTTTTAATACTTTTTGTTTGTTTGTTTTATTATTTTTGTTTATCCTAATATTCTCTATATAGGTTATATAGTCTCTATTGCTCCATGTAACAATAATAACTGTGATGTTTATAAGCAGATTTAGTAAATATTAACAGCTGTAAGAATGGCTACTGCTCAAGCTACTTTCTTTAATCTTACACTTATTTTTTACCTGCTAGATAAATAAAACTTAACATGCCCATCTGCAGTGTTGTACTGTCATCTAGTGGCCAGTGCTGTCCATCATCAACAACCGCTTTTCCTAGGTGTGCATCCACAGCAGGTTGTTTTTAATCCATACAAACTTCATTTGCTGCATATGTTACCAGATTAGCTATAAAGTATGACTCAATGGTGTGTTACTTTTATTTGCAAGCAGTGTAGTCGGGTAAAGTTTCCAAATATCTTTCACAATTAGGTTAATGCTGCAGGTTAATGCTAGTGCCATAGTTGATAATTGGAGTTTTTGTCTTGTGCATGTATAAACTTTGTTTTCTTCATGCAGGCTGCATAGATGATAGTAAGTTGTGTCTCTGCACAGTTTACAGTTAAGACACATGAACCTGCAACATCAAAAGACGTGTCTTGATGTATGACATGTATATGTTCTAAAAGCAGAGATGGGATGAATACGGCATGCAAATAACCAGGTAAGATACATAATTTTGCCATGTAAGATTGTTGGTTGTGAAAGACTTTATTTTCATAAGTAAATGCATACATAAACAATCAACTAGCAGTGAACTACTTAGGAGATTATAGAACTAAATTCTGAGAAGGATGAAGTTCTTTTCTCCAAATTATCATATATGAAATAATAATCAAATTAAAATTCTTTTATTAGTTTTGATCATTGAGGAAGTGAAATTTTATATTGCAGACAGAAGGAAATATTTAAGTATCTTCTTTCTTCATACTGCAGATAAACTAAGAAAATAAAAAATAATAAATCTTCTTCTGGAAAATCATTAAAGAATGATTCATTAAAAATTTATAGATAAATCCAGAAAATACTAGAACTAGAAATTATGTCAATGAATCTCTTTACTCAGGGATGACATGAAACATAGGAATAAAAGCAGAAAAAAAAAACCCCACATTTATGGAACAATGTGCTTTTTTCTTCATATAATAATAAATCAAATATATTTCTTTATCATTGCTCCATACCATCTACCCAAAGACTTTTGACTTACAAACTCAATTTTACTTTTTTTTATTATTATTTTTCTCTCACATTTTTCACTTAAAAAAATACCCAAGTCAAAAAATGTATGTGGAAGATTGCATTGCAAATCTCCACTTCCCATTGATCTTCACATCCACAAAGCAAACACTAAACTGATATTTATAAATGGTCAGCTTCAGTCTTTTGCCAGCTTCAGTCTTGATAAGATGACTAAATACTGCAGAGAACTCAGTGGCTTCAGAAGAACAAAAGTGCTGGAACTCTTCTTACAGCATCTTTTTTCTTTATTTCATAAAGGCACAGCATCAGGAGAGTAAACAGTTTCTTCCTGATTAACGAAACATGAGAAAAGGCTTCCCAGGTGCTACTGAACTGCTCTGAAAACATAACTGAACGGCATCCTTTACCTCTAGTTTTTTATATTAAATATATTTCTCACTCATTTGTTTGGCCTTTATGGCAGCTGGTGATGGCTTAGAATAAATATATTTTAAACTGAGGTTGGACAACTTTGTAAAGTAAGAGTACTTTCAGGTTCCCATTGACACCACGATCTGGACGTGTCTCTTTTCTCAAGTATTCATGGCACTCTACAATGTACTAATTCAAAAACTCCCAACTGCTGTATCATCTCATTGCTATTGGCAGTAACTGGGAATCTTATGCAAGTTGTAAGCAGGCATATGCTTACATGTTTACTCAGAACAGCCTGAAATCAGAAAATATACGTTATACTACTCAAAAGAAATAACTGTACAAACTGCAGAGCTTTAAGAACAAGTTTTAAGAGTAGATTTATGTTTTGAAATCTTGGAAACATGAGGTGAGAAGCATGAAAGGAGGAGTCATAAAGAAGGAGGCAAGACTGAACACACCAGCTATGGGACTTCTTAGTACCTCTTAGTTCCAGACTTACATTTTGACAATACATCCATCTTCAGTTTGCTGTTATTTCTCAGTCAGAGAAATTTGGATTCAGGAATTTACTGTTTCATGACAGACCTCTTCTCTATAAATTATGTGGATGTAGCAAGTTGGCGTGGATCAAACTGCAGTTCCCAAACCTCCAGTGGTTTTCCTGAGTCCAAATACTACATTAGGTGCTAGCTTTGCCGTAACAAAAGCCCCAAAACCTCACACTATCAAGTAATCCTCTTATTTAAAGCAACCGTCTACTTCCAAAGAACAAGAACAACAACAAAATTGCATGTAGGATTTGTATTCCTGTGGATATACTGAAGAATTGTGAGCAGAAGTTTAGTCTTAGTACACACAATATCACCAAGTATTCATACAAGAATATTTCCCAGGCCTTAGCTTACAAAGAAGGTTAAAAAGTTGATAACACAAACAGTGAAGGCACTAATTTTGAAATGATAGGTCTTAAATATGTTTTTTGAAGGCAATATGTCATATCTTCTCACTGTAAAAATATATGGACTTACCATGGCACAAGAACTTGCAGAAGTTTACAGTAGGAAGAGTACTTCTTATTCTCCTTCAGTGGTTTGTGATCTCTTGCAAATTGCTGAGTGAGCCCTAGAACCTCTTCTGAGAAAGACCCAGCACACAGCTGAGCATCAAAACTAACCTCTGCAAGTCTTGCAAAGAAGCCTCCACTCATCATGTCTCTGCCACTGATAAGAGGAAAGCTTTCAAGAGCATTTTCCAAGAATGCTTGCCTTTGAGGGTAGAGGAACACAAAGAAGTGGAAAATAATGAATAGAAAGGACCCTATGCGTTCACTGCAGAGTCTCTGCATCACGGTTGCATGTCACCGATGAGCCAGAACAAAGACTGAACAAACCTGAGAGGATCTGATAGACTAGCTGAGTATAGTGGGTTCACTTTTGAACACTTCCAAAACCCAGAAATTCTTTCTTTAGCAAAGTAGCACAGAAAAGTGAACCCATTACACAGGGAGACTTTTTGTTCCCTACAGAAAATAGCTGGGACCAAATTCCTGTCTCTCCTGATTTACAAAGTGCTTGCCATCCCAGGCCAAATGGAGATGATAATTACACTGGGATTAGCAGGTAAATTTTGGAACTGTGATACAGACACTTCTTCCATAAGAAAGAAAAGGTCGCATTAGGCTGCTTTTCCAGGGTCTCCACTTGCATATCTCGCTATAAGTCACCGTTGATAAGTATAACCAGTCTCTCGGCAGAGAAACTGCTATCAGATTGCCCTCTTGTCATTTCTCCAAGCTGAACACTTAATCACACTTTCCCAACTATAGAGAATGCCATGGGAGTTCTCCAGCTACAATATCAGACCTAGAAAAACAGCACCACCTTCTTGGTTGAATGGCCACCTTGGTTTGAATGGCAATCTTTCCACCTTCAAGATTCCCCATCTCCCATTGATGTGCAATGCAGCACAGCCAGGCCATTACTTTTTAACAGTATTTTTAACGTTTTTGAACAAGTGGATCTATCTTTGATACTGAACATTTCCCATGATTGGATGCATCTCAACTTTAGATGGTTTAGACCATCTTCACCTGACCATCCCTCTGACACAATTTGCTCCCAGTGAGTGAGCAGGCAGCTCTTTGGCTATCCCTTCATGGTGGGTTTCCCAGTAAGAGACTCTGGATCAGGGCAGATCTTCCTGTCTAACATAAATAAAGACAAATCTCGCTCTCTCCAATTTTTAACTATGTTTGAGTCAACTGGACATTGTTACTAACTTTCTCAAGGTCAATCCAAGTCAATATTGACCTCAACACATTTCAACAATTGGTGACTTGTTATTTCTCAGGTAGCCACACTTGCAAAGGGAAGAGACTTCTGTCAAACGCTTTCCTGGCCTGTTCCTTTGGAGCAGAGCCATACAAGATGGGTTGTCTTGAATTCTCATCTGATCTATACATGAATGCCCAAGAAGAAGAACTGAAAGAAATGAGTTCACATTTCAGCAAAAACTTGCCAAGTTAATAATAAGATGGCAAAAGTGAGATAAAAGATAAACACCAAAACAAAGAATAGTGAAAAAAGTGAGTCTAGGAAAAAATAGGAGGGAGTGAGTCAACATTTATGCACAATAAAATCCTGCTTAGTTAACTGAACCCATTTTTAACTTTTACTGTTAAAAAAATTATATCTATTTCAGATCTTCTAGTCTCCTCTACTTTGGTGATATCTAGAAGGTTTTCATCAGCTTTTCTGCTGAATATTTGAGGATTATGCCTGTGTACCAAGAGACATATGTATATCTAAGCATGCATACATTAAACAGCATTTACTTAGGTCTCCATGAAAAGTATCATGTCTAGTAACTACATTCTTTATAAGTAACTATATTTGTTAACTTAATCTGTGTCATTCCTCATCTTAGTATTTGAAATCCTCTTTTGCATCTCATTCTTCCAAGATGAACTCATCTGACTATTTCTTTATCAGTCCAGGTCTGGTGTGAAGGACTCACATGACAGCTCTGATTCTCCCTGCAGACCTAAGTGTGTGACAGGAAGGCAACGACATTCAGTCACCTGATCAGCTTCTTAAAGTTTTTTTTATTATTATTTTTTTAGAAGAGACACATCATTTTCTATTTATACTTGTTTGGCACTTATTAATTCCCTGAAAAATACTTCTTCAGTTTTCTACCCACAAATGTGATCTGAATTTGATTGCATCTTCAGCAGATTCACGTTTCTCTAAATTCATTGAGTAATGAAATGCAGGTGATGTTTGACATTTTTTAACTTACAGAAAATTAAGAATATTCTCTCCAAGACTGTCCTACCCACCATTCTCTAGGATGCTTTGGGATGGGTATGTTTAGTTTTCTCAGGGAATTTGTTTGAGTAAACAGAGACTTTGTCTGAGAGCTAACTCGGAATTAGAGTAAATCGAGCTTTCACCTTCCACATCACCTGTGCTTTCTTGCACCTTTAATGAGTACATCTTACACCCTAGCCTTCATTTTCAGCTCTGTGTATGCTTATAATACACACATGTCTCATTTCAGTGTCTCCAAGAAATATCCTTCCAATTTCATTTTCATCAGCAAAGAAAACTTTACACTGTTTAGTGCCTTATTAATCTTTTCTTGTAAAATTTCATTTCTTACTTTCTGTTCTATATGTATGCATTGTAAATAACCTCCTGAACATGCTATTTGTTGATTTTAATACCAACACACACTCATTCACAAACATATCAGCACACACAGACACATACGGGGTATTTTGCCTATCCATTTTTCACACCTAGATCATAAATAAGACTCATGTATAAAAACATCCTCAAAACAAACTTTAGAACATGGTATTTAAATTCTTTTCCCAGTGAAGCAAAATGAGTTTTCCTTTCACTTTTAACAAGGATTACCTCACTATTCCCATTTTTGTTTAAAAAAGAGGCTATAGCCCCGACAGCATTTTTTAAAGCTCTGAAATAGGTATTTATGTATAATCTGTCACATACCATTCTTTGAGGACACTCAAGGTTACACTTGTAACTGTTTGTCAAAATCCCGTTATTGCTTCCTACTTTGATATCACAGAAAGGTATTGCAAGGAGACTCAGCCATACTTATGTGACTGATTTTCTCCAGCCTAATTTTCCACTTTCAAGTGCAATATATGACCAACCTAACCAACAAACTCCTGTGGGATTTACACCTGATAGTAAATTACTACTTTGGCTGGTTTTAAAATAAACATTCAGTGAGAGAGTAGGCTAAGTGGAGGAGGGGAAAGACCACAGAAGTGAGGTTAGGAATTCATTTCCACCAGTGAGTGTAACAACAGGGGAAAAGACTTTAAATGCCCTTCAGCAGAAACTGGCAGACAAGGGAGAGAGAGGAGCCTTTTGCTCACATCTTTTGGTGTAAGACGTCTAAGTATGTTATCTCTTTCCCATAGCTGTCAATGTCAACTTTGATCATTAATATATTACCTTGGCAGAAAGATAATCTAACCTCGATGCTTAAAACTTTCTGCTTATGCAAAGCACATCTTCCTAGTGCAGCCCCAATATACTTACCCAGCTGTATTTCACTTCGTTTAATAAAATACATTAATTAAACCAGCTCATTTTGTGACAGAAATGTTAAGAATTGATCAATAAGCACTTGTTTTTCCTTATGCTAACTTACCATTTTCCCAAATAATTCCTTGCAACAGCATATCTAAAGGGATGTCATCTACTTTGAAATTATGTTTAAAATAATTTACTTTCTGGGGCATTCTGCTATTGAGTTATTGGAGCTTCTGGCAGGAGCTTCTGGCAGAGCAAACATTTATGTTGGAGCATGGATGTAAAGGCACACCCAGCACTGATCAATGGATTAATTCCTGTTCAGAAAAAGCATAATCTGATGCCTTTTGAGATCTGTTAATCTATGCGTCTATCAAGCAGCCTTCTGCAGTACCATATGCTTCACTTAATTCTTTTTTTTTTTTTTTTTTGAAAGCTATAGGAGTAGATATCACATTTACTCCATCACAAGAGCAAGGGGTACTGATATAATTAAGGCTGTCCAGTGCTTTCTATCATAATGCCCCTTATATATTGTAATATCTTTGTCAGACCCCAGCTACTTGGATTGCAATTTTCCATGTCGACTGTCTGCCTCAGGCTGACCTTTCTTAATGTCAGCAAAACCAGATCAAACATTTCTCAAAATGAAGTTTGGAAACTGCATACTTCTTCCTCCTCATTTAAGCAGTTTTAGGTTTGCTTTGCTGAGAAATAATAGCAGATCTGTGCTTTTGGGAAAATGGTCAGATATCCCTCAGAGGGTCACAGGGGCATAGCACTAACCACAAGCCACATTTTGTCTCTATTAAATGTGCTCAAATAAGGTGAAGTTTGTCAGCTAAACACAAATACTATTTTCATTGATAGAGAAATGACAGCTAAATCACCTACATGATTCATGACTTCTCTCCAATTTGGTCTTGTAATTGGATGTCAATCCAGCAATGTGTACTTGAAACACTTTGTGTAGACAATTAGGAAAAAGGAGAATTACCTGCCTGACCCCCTGGTTTGTACATTAATAGTCAACTTGAAAAGAAATCTCCATCCATTCTCTGAAGCGTGGTACTTTCCCATCCAAGGCAGAATTTTACATTGACAAAGAATTTTTTTTTTTCAGAAAACCCAGTAACTGTGACATGTCTTGTATTTTCTCAGTAGAAAATACATTCCATGAAAGGTGAGGAAATTTCTAGAGAAGATTCTTCAGAAATCTGTTTTCTCTTGTCATGGTAAAATGCGATTTATATCAATCAAAGGTCTATTATAAAATGCTGAAACAGAAAATCTGATCGTAGATAAATAACCGAATCAGTAAAAACAAAAAAATAAATAAACTACCCACCTCACAAAATAATTATTCCCATACAGAAATACCCCTACATGGAAAATCTTATATTAGTCAAAAGCTTGACTAAATAAATAACTTATGCTACCTTGAATTGAAACAAGCTAAATGTGGTAACACTCAAAAGCAGCAAAATTCTTAGAGCTTTCCTGAGCACTCTACCTCTAAAGTAGAAGTAACCCTCATTGTTAATGCCAGTTTATTCATGAGGACGCTTTGGTTTCCTTTATCCTTAAACATTTAATTAAAAATATTAAAAAATAATAATTTCAAAAAACTAATTTTAAAAAAATTAGAAATTAAGAAGACAATCACTCAGAAAACTGGAAGCTTAAAATTGGAATAGTGGAAATGAATATCAGATTGAAAGGAGAAATACAAGTTAAACATCAGCTGATTAATGCAACCAGCAATAAGGAAGCCTCTAAAAGTGCATCAGAGGTTTTCAGGGAGGCAGTAGATGCTACATTAGGAAATCTTACTCCATAGGCTGAGTCTTAAACCAAACGACCCAAAAGCTCCCTCCTACTATAAGCTATAGGAACTATGACAACTGCAATAAGTGGTAACACTTGTGGAATTTCTTTCTGCCATGAAGGGTAAATTATTATATAAATGCTGTCACATGTGATATATCAGCTGCAAATTTCTGGAGCTGTTGCTGCAGCTGCCATTTAAATAAACTACCCTAAAAGAGAGTGCAAAAAAGCATAGAGTTATTTGACATAATAGAAATTTACTCTGAGGCTTTCTTCAAGTGATGTCTTTGTCTTATTTGCTTCCTGGTGGTGAAAGGACCAGGACTGTCTGAAATACTAAAACTCAGGAAAGAAAAGTTATTCTGCAGTTAACCTGAAAAACAAATATTCTCAGCTTGATTTAGTTTATTCTGCTTAGTAAAAGCTAGTAGAAAGAGCATTGGGTCAACACTATGATTTTGCTTCATTTCTTGTAACTGATGAAAGTGAATAGAGTGGTGTCATGTAGATGAAATCTTCCTGAATTCAGCAGCATTTTAAAAATGTCAACACATTTTTTTCATACTTTCTTTCTAACACTGTCTATTGGAATGGAATGTAACTAATAAGCTACATCCACCAACATTTTAGTCATCTCCTTTCAGCCTGGAGTTTTTACAAGAAAAACTCCATCTCTGATACAGCTGTAAACAGTCTCTTATATCTTCTCACTTCTATTTCATAAACTTAAGTTGATTAGCAGACAAATATTCTTTAAAAATGTATTGTCTTTACAAACTTTTTATGTAGAAGAATTAAATCAGCTTGTCAACAGAGTGGGTGCATCAATCTCAAGTTTGAATATGTATACATTAGAAAAAGAAAAGAAAGAGAAAAGAAAACATACTCCCTCTACTAAGGAAAAGTAATAAATGTGTTAAATATTCATAGCTGCCTCTGGTATATCAGCCTCTAGTAAATATGGTGCTACCTAACATGGAGGAAATTATAATAAGCAAGAAGTGCATTTAAAATGTAAATTAGTTTATTTGATTGCATAATCTACTCTCAAAACACATCAAACCTACAAACTGTCTGACAAGTGGGTTTGCAAAGTGAGATTAGCTCTGTACTAGTGACAAGTAATTTTGATAAAGTGGGCAATTAAGTTTCCAATACTTAGAGGAAAGGAAGCTGTTCTGGAAATAATGGTCAGAATCATCCTAATTGCCATCCATAAATTTCTTTTTTTCCTTCTTCTTCAACCTGTGCTGTTGATGGGAGATAAGAAACCGTCATTAACTGACATATGTTCCTCAATTTCCTGGGCAGTTTTTTCTGGATAATAATTTTTCGGATTAGGAAACTCCAGTTCCAGCTAGCAAAGATTCAGAAATGGGCAAGCTCCTCTACTTTTAAACAGTCAAGCTTATAGTTCTTTTTGCCTTGCTCACATGCCAGTAATGCAGTGGTGTGCATATACTGTCATCTTTATCCATTAAAAGGATAGGGCATCCTGAGTTTTCCTGGTGGTTGAGACAAAGTTGTTTTCAAAAGAAAAGATTCCATACTATCCTCAGCTAAACATCCTCTTATACCAAAACTCTGCCCATGTTTTTTTCTTTTTTTTTTTTTGTCACGGCAAAGAGATATTATTTACATACAAATGACCTTTTTTTTCTATATTAAAAAGAAACACAGTGTAGATGGTAGAAAGTGAAGCTGGATAATGGGTCTATCTATCTAGAACATAGCAATGAGTATCAGCTCCCCGTTTTTCTGTATTAAGCAACATCCAGGTATATTTTAGGTATTTACTTTCCTACAGCTGACTGCCTAATGCTCAGGAAAATATCTGTCATGCATATATGACCTTCTTATCTGTTGAATGTCACTTCCTGATAAATTTATATTATTTGAAAAAGTTTATTTGCTTTTCTTTATTATTATTATTATTATTATTATCATGACCAGTTTTCAATATTCTCTATTTGAATTCCATTGTTAAGCTCTGATCAAACAGAAAATCAGATATAGAATTGTCCTGAATAATATTTTTTTTATTAGGGATCCTTGGGAAGTGTTGACTATCTGCATTTAAGCAGTTTTTCTGTAAATATGTATGCATAAGGTGTGGAATTTGGCTTTCTGAGAGCACCAAAACCAGTGAAATCTGTAAACATTTTGTGGAAGGAAGAAGAGATTAATAAATTTTTGGAAACTTCAAACACATCGAGAAATATCAAGACCAAAGCTACACTCAAAGTTGAATGAGTCTGTCCGGAAATGTTATTAATCATCAACAAACGCTTGGATAAGAAAATAGACTGTTCATAATTCTGCTGTGGAGACTAGAAATACTATTATTCCCATTTTAAAAACTGGAAAGACCTGTGGCACAAAAACAGTTAAAATATTTAGCTAACATTAGTTTCCTTCGGACACAACTGAGTACCTAATTGTCAGTGGTCATGTCAATTTGGTATCTGAAGCTCACTATATATTAAAATCAGATATTTAAATATTTAGATTTGACCTATGAAAGAAGCTTCACTTTTTATCCAGTCATTTTGAATACTAGATTTCCAGCTTAGCCACAAAAACAGGGAAGCAAAATGCCCACGAAAACTGATCTGATTTCAATCTGGCCCATCTTTTGAATGAAGTCGTAATGTGATTCCTTAGAAGTATCAGGGAATTTTCTATCTTTGAAGCTGGGCACTTACAAAAGTTTTCAGCAAAGCACACCAGCAAGCCAAACAGGGATGCAACTAGGAATTGCATTATTTAGATCAGAAATCTGGTTGATATGTCGTAGCTGTCTGATCTTCGATTTTTCTCCTCTTTCCATTTATATCTAATTCATTCATCACTCCTTCCACAGGGCCTCTCACCATACCTCCCTCCACGTCTGCAGAAGTTGAACCACCTGCAGAGTTAAACTGCTTTTTAATAAGAGACTTTCTTCTCTTCCTCTTGCTTACTCTACCTCATTCTTCTCTCTGCTTCTCATGCTCTTTGTTCTTCTCAACTGGCTCTGTGATTCTCCCACTCACTTGTGCTCAGCCACCTCTGTCTGTGATCTCCCTGTATGTGTGCTCAGCTACAGTCACCAACACCTACAAATATCGTTTCAGGATTGGTGTCAGAAATCATCGGATAACCTTTTCTCATAACCAAACAGAAAACATTCACAGTAGGTCACTTTAAGTGGGATTTCTTGTTGAATGACATAATCCAAACATGCTTTGGGCATAATCATGAGCCAGCAATGAGCAAGAAGCCCCCATGTCCCACTCTACAGCAGCACCATATGGCATCTATCCATTAACTAATGTGTCCAGTGTGAAACAACAAGCCCCTTTACTCCTCTCTGTACTTATTACTCTGTACTCTATCACTCACTAATTTTTACATGAGTCCATACTTCAATTTGTATGAATATCCATTTTATCTTTTGATCCTTTCCATCAGATGACCTAACCAATTTCTCTCTTTTTTGTGTTTGTGATATATAATACCAAAAAATACTCATAGTAGTGAAAATATATTATGCATCTAGCACTTCCCATCACTTTACTTAGCAGATGTTAATGTTCATTAAGGTTCTTTTTTTTTCTCCATAAACCATCTTGAACTCCATAATCAAAAACACCAGCTGTTTTCCCCCACTGTTCATCACCCATTGCCTGTCAATACATCTGTATAATTACTGTAATACAACTAGGTGGAAGATACTGTAAAAATAAAAATGCCAGGGAATAACAAAGCAGAAAAAGAAGAATAAAACAACAACAAAACAATCAGATTAAAAAGTCTTTGCTCACTGTATCAAACAAGTAATGTACTGTCAGTCATCCCCAGCCTTCAGCATTCTTTCCAGGACTGTATATCTGCAGACAAGAAGGATTAAAGTCTTAACATGTGGTAGGATCTACACACAATGCACTATTTCTTTGAAGCAAAGTATGCCAGCATTTCACATGGTTAAACTCAAACTTGTAATTTGAAAATGAATGCAGCACTGAAGCAGAAAATTCACCATTTAGTGTTGTGAGATTCTTACTGGGATGAGACATCTTCTGACAGTAAGATGTTGCCCTACTGAACTAAATATTCCTGTTTCTATTGGCATACAACTTTTTTTTTTTTTGTAAAATTGACTACATTGTCCTTGTTAAATGAACAGCCTAATTAACATCACCAAATATATATATTAAAAAAGTATGAATGTATGGCAACATTTTAATCAGTAGGAATGTTTTTTTAATCCTACTTACATCTTCATGCTCTTCAGGTTGTTTTATTTTGTATGCTTCAAAACTAAACTTGATTGGCTAATCATCAGCTGTGGAGTTGTGGACTGATGGCTTACAGCACACCTGGGCAATCTGTGGTCCACAGATGTAATTTACATATCTATTCCTCACCTTTCTCTCCTAAGAATTGTGGCGATATCACCATCTGGCTTGCCTGGTGAAGTATTCACATTATCCAGAACACATCCCAGATTTTCCCTCTTACTTTCATGTGTCAGGTGCAGCAAGTATACAACAAAAAAAAACAGGTATGATTGATGGAGTGGTCTGCATGTTGCGAGCAGGATGTTGCAACAAATGGGAAATATTATGGACCATAGCTTTCAAGTGGTTCCACTGTCGGTGATAAGGTCTAATTCAGCCACTTCCAGTTTAGAGAAAAATAAATAACACCCCCTCTCCTTCTTCATTGAAGAAAAACAACACATACAGTGATATACAAATATTATTTCAAATCTGTGTTATGTGTAATGCCTGTAATTCCAACCAGTTTGGTCCTTGGCCACTGAAAGATAGTCTGTTACCTGTACTTTTTTTTTTCACATTGTCTATAATGCCTTATAAAATGTGTAACCCAGGGATCAGTTTTATGAGAAGAATAAAGACCATAACACTGATTACTTTCTACATTCTCTGCAGGTTATCCTCCTTTCATATGTGTTTATTAAATATTTTTAGGTACAATTATTTTGTAGATTATGCATTTCTTAAAGTTAAAATGAGGTAATAATGCATATTGTGAGAATAAAATTCTACGTGGCGAAAAGTGGTAAAAACTTCCAGATAGATTTCGAACACTTGTATAATTTTACCCAAGAGACTTCAGGAGTCATTCTAAATAGACACATTTATAAATATTTTTAAGTAATATTAATATATTTACCCCATTTGATGAAATGTCAGGTCTTTGCCTAAATGTCAATTGTTACTCCAAATTGTATAGGTAACTTTTATTTCTCACTGACATTGTTAAAATATAATCAAGCTAATTTTTCAGAAATCTGGCAGAGATATTTCCTCTTAGGCAGAATATTTTTTGCTAAGATTCAGCCTCCAGCAGATTTTTTATAGCAGATTTCTGAAAACAGAAAATTCTAAGAGAAACGCTGACACAACCTTCGCTCCTGTAGAGTAACATGAACTCACCACTATAATAATTAAGCAATTAGGCATGACAGAGAGTGTGAGTTTCCTGATATAATCACACCCCTGGGGTATTACAAGTCATGATCCAGAGATAAGTGTTTTTAATTCCCTAAGGGTGTGATTATCTTATGATAACCACACCCCCTGGAGGAGATTTATAAGTCACGTAAAAATGTGTAATGCGAAGCAAGAAGTGCTTGTGCTGTAGGAGTGAGAAAAAGTCTGAACCTAGTGCTTTGCGGCTGCCACAGATTGAAGAAGAATTGCAATATATACAGCCACATCACAAAATCACCCATCAATCTCATCCATTTTACAGGGGAGTATGTCTCAATAAAATTGTTGTGTGTCTTCTAAAATAGCAAATATTGTCTGAAAGTTTTGAGATGATTCCAAAATTAAAAATACAGCTGTTTTACCTTCAGGTTATAACAAGAATATCCTTCCCAGGTGCCATTTTCAATTCTGTTATGTAATCCATGCACCGCAGTAGAGAGTAAATTAACTATCTTATCTAACTTACTTCAGAAATTCTAGTGGAATGTCCAGGACCAATACAGGGCTGCAACAAGAAATACTAAAATTTATTCTTAAGAGTCTACTTCAAGCAAACATCTGAAATACAGCTGTTAAACCATAAAACAACTTAATCTATTATTCACCTTAACTTCTCCCTCTGACAGAGGGATTGGAAAACAAAAGGTTGTTTTGCCCTCTGTTGTGAAGGGACTAAGAGAAGTTAATTACAGGGATATCCTTTGCTTGCCAACTCTGAAGTGCCATCCAACATTCATTTACACCAATGTCTGGCTCACCAAATTAAGATATTATGGAAGTGACTGCTAGGATTGTTTTATTTTAACCGGATACCTGAAAGTTTTTTGGCTTACTAGAGACCTGCATGGATTGCACACTTCCTGCTGGCAGGGGGATTGCAGTAGTCATTGGCATTTCTTTCTGCCTTGCCACTACATCTGGGTTTTCATAGCATTTCTACTTAAATAAGTGTTGACTATGGCCATTCAACGATTAGGTGAGGGCAAGGGGAACAGCACATACCCATCAACAGGAAGCACTGAGTTCCTACAAGCAAGTAGCCCAGGAAAGTCAGTCAGCAATAGTCAGTTGCTGAGCTCTAGGGAACACTCAATCCTGTGCTAGTTATTACTGTAACTTAAGTATTGGCAGTTACTTGTCAGCCTTTGCATCAAAGCAGATATAGGTACATTTCATTTGCATTATTTAACACTGAAGTGATAAGATTCAAAGGCATGAAAGCAAGTGAATTAAAAGGTTTTAGGTATCAGTCTAACTCAGCTAAATTTTATTGTTGTCACAGCAATGTGATACAAACACAAGTCTCCTGCAAAGAAGATTACTACAGCTGTAGCTGTTTCAGAAGTTATTGCCATGAATTATGCACTGACCAGGCAAAGATCTCACAGATACCATGGCAGACTTTCAGTATAATAGTTTCATTTTTCCTAAATGATATTTTAAAATAATCCACACAAAATAGTAAATAACAACAATGATCATATATACTATGTTTTGCTTTTTGCAGGTATTGCATACATGTGCATATAACTGTATTTCAATAAACCCCAAAAGGGAAAGATTATTATTTTTATTTTATACTTCAGAGGAAAAAGTTTCAGTCAGTCAGTACTTCTAAGTTACTTAGTGAATTGATTTAGAGTTCTGAAAGTTTACTGCCAAATTTATGTTTGTTCTATGTCATCCAGGCTGTATGTTGTTCATTTTTGTTCATGTTCATTGGAGTACAGGATATATTATGGCAGCCAAGAACTTAGGTAATTCCAGGTAGAACTGGAAACTCTGAGTGTGACTTATATGTGCTTAAAGGTGATTAGTTCTTTAGCAAAGAGTTTATATTCAGTAAATAATGTTACTCTTTGCATATTGATTGATAATAGGATTTAATTTATAATTGTAGAAAGGATATATATTCTTAGGTTTGAAATATGTTTAGATTTTTTAAAAAGAATGTACTGTATGCTATGACTCATTTTGTATTGCCTTTGCATTTCTTGCACAACAGCTCACCACTATTAAGCTAGAAAAGCACAATCCCCTGAAGTTCTATCTCAAATTCCATTGCAGGCATTATGTTAGAATTGAAGAGGCAATGCAAGCTGATCAAGTTAGCAGTGTCACAGACAGTATTTTGATATCAAAGAAGCTGTGCTTTGGAAAAGCCATTTTTCTTTTCTGAGATGTAGCTAGACAGAAGAACACAAAAGAGATCTGAACCAATCAAAAGAGAGGTCTCAAACTTGCTAGTCTGAAGCAAGCTTGTAAAAGGTGAGAAAGTTCTCCTCTATTCAGCTCAACTCTGGTGAGGCCGCAGCTGGAGTATTTGTGCAGTTCTGGGCTCCTCAGTACAAGATGGACATGGAGCAGCGTAGAGCCATGAAGATGATTAAGGGACTGGAGCATCTATCATATGAGGAAACAATAAGTGAGCTGGGCCTGCTTAGCGTGGGGAAGAGAAGACTGAGAGGGGATCTGATTAATGTGTATAAATACCTGAGGGGATAATGTAGGGAAGATGGGGCCAAACTCTTCTTGGTCGTGTCCAGTGACAGGATAAGGAGTAATAGGTACAAATTAAAACACAGGAAGTTCCGTCTCCATATGAGAAAGAACTTCTTTCCTGTGAGGGTGACAGAGCCCTGGAACAGGCTGCCCAGAGAGGTTGTGGAGTCTCCTGCTCTGGAGATCTTCAAAATCCACCTGGATACCACCCTGAGCCATGGGCTCTAGGCTAGAGCAGGGGGGTTGGACTAGATGATCTCTAGAGGTCCCTTCCACCCTCAACCATTCTGTGATTCTGTGATTCTGTGAGGTAAAAGGACACCTTATGACCACACAAAAAATCTTTCAACCTTCTCCAAGTTCTCAGGAAACATTAAGTAGCACTCCATTCATTATTTCTTTACAAAGAGCCATACAATACAATATTCTTCAAACTCCCTCATTTTTCATCATATGAGTTGCCATAATCTTTCTCCATTTTCCAGTGGAAATGACATTGATTATGTCATTAGTTTTCTAAGTGTGAATATATCATTAACCCCATAGAAGCCAATTAAATGTGGCAGGTATTGATATACATGCACTAAAAATTCAGGACATTGTTTTCAGTGAGAATGCACAGTCTCAATGCATCTGGCTGGCTTCTGCAAGAAATGCCTAAAGCCTTCAATCTTGTATGTTGTGAGTTCTCATATTTCAAAAACAGGAAGAAAATCCTGACCGTCATGATACCTCATGAATTTCTATGGAAATTCTGTTCATATATATGTAAGCAATTATGAGTATTGAATATACTGCTGGTTATTTCAAAGAGAGTTATGTATAGAAAAACATATATGGTGAATGGTTATTTTATATAAAACAATAGCATAATTACCTCATTTATTATATAATTTATGTAATATTTTAGTACAGAATAATTGGCTTCTAAACAAATCTTGATTTTACCTCTCCTCAGCAATTCTTTTGACGCTTTTATTTTTCTTATTCCTTGTTTCACCTTATTTTGCTCTTCCTCTCTTCACATCACATCATATCCACATAAGTATTTTGGTTCTAAGCCATCACTTTGCGTTAAGCTGTATCATATCAAGTGTCTGCATTATATCTTGTTGCCATATACAGAAAAATCAAAGCCTTTCCAGATCAGAGTTTCATAAAAACACCTCTGCAAGTAGACCTATTAAAGATACTTGAATATTTGTTTTCATATTTCTTTCGATAATTAAAATAGTGGCAGGGTGAGGAATTAGAGAGAATTAAAAAGACAACATATGCTTGGCACATAATTCCAGGGCATTTTAAACCACCTTATTTGCAGTCTTCCAACTTACTTGCACAAATTTACATCAGATCTCTCTTGGGCTGACATAACAACTGGCTATAAAATTGGGAGGTTGAAATGGAAACCCATAACTGCCAGAATCAATAGTGGTTGGCATAATGTCCAAAGGAGAAACAAATGAAAATGTACTTGTCAGCTTTCTATCACTGATCATTTCACTGCTATGGTACACACGGTTAGTGAGTGCAGAACTAAATATTAATTATGGTCATCTAAGCGAAACATACTTTTGGACTTTAAGAGCTATGTCATTTTCTTAATTAAGAATTGCAGAACAAAATAAGTGAATTGAGGAAGAAAGGATTTGAGGAAATAGAAAAGGAATCTGAGGCATGAGGTCTATTCCAACAGTTCTTCCATAAAAAACCCTGCATCTCTGGCAGTAGAAACCCTATAGCCTTCTTGTGATTGGATAAGATCCAAGTAAAATCACAAAACCCCTTCCATAGTCCTAATTTTTATTTCCAGCAGTCTGGTGATCACTTATTTACAGTCTGAAAGTCCACAAAGGTTTAGAAAGGGTACAAAGTGGCTCTAAGAAATTGTTGGTCCAAAGAGATTGCTGATTTTATTTAACATGCTCAAAATAAATGAAGTTTATGGATATCATAAACCGTTTTGTTTTCTTTCCTTTTGGTCTCTCTCCTTTTCCTTTAGTACATAACAGAAAGAAGATATGGGATTAATTACAGGAAAATATTAATTAGTAGTAACCAGCCTTTTCTCTACCCAATTGCACAGACATTTCTAATGAGCTGTAATCAGAAAGTAAATTGATTGAATGCTCTATTTGAACCATATTCTTCATTTTTGTTCAACCTGTTGCCTACTTTATATACAGAGAGATGATGGCAGCACTGAAGCATCACAGTGCTAACCCTCACGTCTGACAGAAAACGCTGAAGGAAGGATTGTCCCAGGGGAACTATCAAGGCATCTATGGAGATCATCTTCCAAGTAAGAAGAACAGGAAAGAGGTCAGGGCAATACCATGAATAATATGTAAAGGTCAGTGTCAGAACAGACAAGTAAAGTTATGCCTGGAGAGAAATGAAAAATATGTGAAAGGATCTCAAACTGAAAGAAAGAAATAAAAGGAAGAGTGAAAAAATTGAAAGCAGAAGAAAAGTGACAATATATACACACGAGCACTGACAGCATACTAGCTCAAGGTTCAAAAAAGGTGAAAACACTGAAGAGCTGAAAGTAATGGGCTTCTACCCTGCTTGTATAACAATCACTCTCTAGAAGACCTGCTTTGTCCGGCACAGTAAGCCTGACCTTTTCTGTTTCTGCCTTCTTTGCCCATCAGAGCACACACTTGTATTCCCACATTGTATACCCATCTGTATTCAATGACTGTATACAACACTGTGAAAACACCTAAATCTGTTAAATATGACACTCTATAACAACAACCATATGAAATACATCTGGGTGGTGTTATCCGGGGCTCAACCTGCTACAGGGTGGGCAGAAAGAGGCTGGGGACTGCTAAGCATTGCTAAGGAGCCATGCAGGAAAACAGTGCCAGCAGGGAGCAGAGCTTGCTGAGAGCTATTTTGAACATCTTGTTAGGGAACCAGAGATAGCTTTAATAAGTGATTGTACCTAACTGAACTAACCTGCTTCCAACAGAAGCAACACTGCAAAGTGAACTAATTCCCCTAGTTCCCAGTCCTCAGGACAGTGGGTGAGGAAAAGATTTGGGCTATAACTGTAATCTAATATTATCCCTTACTTAGGCTGTAAGGATGTCCAGCATCATCCGAGGCCTCAACAAACAAGTAACAATTTCTATATATTTCTGTAAAGAGAATAGGAATAATCTCTCTATGGATATGATGGACAAAATTAAAAAAAAAAAAAAGCCATCGACTCAAATTACATCAGCAGTGATGTGGTTGGGTCTGAGGACAAATTTTCTAGGAGGAATAGGAAATAGATTGCTTAAAGAATTTGTAGAGATTCAGCAGAAATATTAGCATAAGGAATAGTGCACAGCAATCTTCCAGAACCTTGCTAAGTACAGTCTATCCTCTACTGTTAGACAGAGGGATGAGCAAATCACTCTTTGCAATGCCTTTGCCTAGTCCTGTTACTAAACACAAATAATGTAAGATTGACTTGCCTAAGTTCCTTCCTCCTCTTACAACAGAGTTAACTATACTTATTGTTGCTTTTATTTAGCCATTGATTGTGGGTTGAATTTGTATGAATTTCCTTATGTTAATTATGCTAGCACATACTTTACTTACTTACTTTACTTCACATTACTTACTTAAGAATTTTGCAGCTTTCCTTTTAATAAAAAATTGCATTCCCTCCATATTCTGGGAATGTATTGGAATTGTAAATACAGTGTGGCTACAATGTGAAATCTCAGTATTCAGTGGGTAGAATTTACTTTTGTTCAACAGATTGTGTTCCAGTCATATCATCTCTCTGATTTAAATCCTTGACCTATACTCTTGTAGAGTAATCTGGTCTCATCATAATATGACCCTGCTTTTCTCTTTCAAGCCCCTGTGCATTCCCTGCCTTAGAGGGGCAAAGAGAGGGATAAAAGGAGTGTATTCAAAGTACAAGAGTCCTACTATTCACAGCAGTCTCTCTCTGCTCAGTCTCTGCAAGTGTCTCTCCTCTTCCCTGTCTGAGGAGACAGGAAGACATGTGCAGCAAGAGATTTCAGGGGCAACAGGAAGGGCTTCTACAAATACATCAGCAGCAAGAGGAAGGCTAGGGGAAATGTTAGTTTGCTGCTGAATGGAGAGGGTGCCTTGGTGACAGAAGATGCATGGAAGGCAGAGTTACTAGATGCCTTCTTTACCTCAGTCTTTACTGCTAAGCCCAGTCCCCATGTACTGAGCCCAGAGACAAGAGAGAGAACGAAGACAGATAATCTGGTTGAGGAGGATTGAGTTAGGGATTATTTAGGCAAACTGGACACCTATAAACCTATGGGCCCAGATGGGATGCATCCAAGAGTGCCGAGGGAACTGGCAGGGGTCATTGCTCAGCTGCTCTCCATCATCTTTGAGAGGTCATGGAGGGCGGGGAAGGTGCCGGAGGACTGGAAGAAACCAACGTCACTCCAGTCTTCAAAAAGGGCAAGAAAACGGAGTCGGGAAACTACAGGCTGGTCAGCCTCACCTCCACCTCTGGAAAGGTGATGGAGCAGCTCATCCTAGAGCTGAGAGGATTTGATCATCCTAGAGACCATCTCTAGGTAGGTGAAGGAAAAGAAGGTGATCAGGAGTAGTCAGCATGGATTGACTAAGGGGAAGTGACGAACCTGACAGCCTTCTACAATGAGGTGACTGGCTGGACGGACGATGGGAGAGCCGTGGATGTTGTCTACCCTGACTTCAGGAAGGCTTTCAACACAGTCTCCCATAATATACTCATAGGAAAGCTTAGAAAGTGGGGACTGGACAAATGGACAGTGAAGTGGATTGAGGACTGGCTGGATGGCAGAGCTCAGAGAGTGGTAATAAAAGGGGCTGAGTCGGTTGGAGGCCTGTGGCCAGTGGAGTCCCACAAGGGTCAGTACTCGGCCTGGTGTTCTTCAACTTGTTCATCAGTGACTTGGACAAGGGACAGAGTGCACCCTCAACAAGTCTGCAGATGACACCAAACTGGGTGGAGTGGCTGACACTCCCGAGGGCTGTGCTACCCTTCAGAGAGACCTGGACAGGAAGAAGAGTTGGGCAGAGAGGAACCTCCTGAGGTTCAACAAGGACAAGTGCAGGATTCTGCACCTGGCGAGGAATAACCCCAGACACCAGTACAGATTAGGGGTTGACCTGCTGGAAAGCAGCTCTGCAGAGAGTGATTTGGGAATCCTGGTTGACAACAGGTTAACTATGAGGCAGGATGTGCCCTCATGGCCAGCAAGGCCAATGGGATCCCGGCCTGCATCAGGAAGAGCGTTGCCAGCAGGTTGAGGGAGGGGATCCTCCTCCTCTATTTGGCTCTGGTGAGGCTGCATGTGGAGTCTTGGGTGCAGTTCTGGGCTCCCCAGTATAAGAAGGACTTTGAGCTTCTAGAGAGGGTCTAGCAGATAGCCACGAAGATGATTAAGGGACTGGAGCATTTGTCATACGAGGAAAGGTTAAGCAAGCTGGGCCTATTTGGTCAGGAAAAAAGAAGGCTGAGAGGAGATTTGATCAATATGTTCAAGTACCTGAGGGGTGATTGTAGGGAGGATGGGGCCAACCTCTTCTCCACAGTGGTCGGTGACAGGACGAGGTGTAACCGGTGGAAGTTGAAACACAGGAAGTTCCACCCCCATATGAAGAAGAACTTTCCTGTGAGGGTGACAGAGCCCTGGAACAGGGTGTCCAGAGAGGTTGTGGAGTCTCCCTGTCTGGAGATCTTCCAAACCCGCCTGGATGCCACCCTGTGCCACGTGCGCTAGGTGACCCTGCGTGTGCGGAGGGGGGGTTGGACTAGAGGATCTTTAGAGGTCCTTTCCAACCTTAAGCATTCTGTGATTCTGTGATTCTGAGATAGGGAAGTCTACTTCTCTAGCATAGTCTTTTCTGGCTGTATGCTCTGGGCAATGAAGATAGCCCACAAACACAACACAAATACAAAAGGTTGATAACCATGCTCATATCAGACCTTTTTGAAAACAACAAATTGTCAAACAAAATTAATAATATTAACTGTAATCTGAATCTAGCATAACCCATGCCAATTTCAGTGTGGCTGAATTTTGTGTCTAAATTCTGTTGTTGTGTTACCAATACTGGACAACAGAAAAACATGCAGCATAAAGATTCAAGCATGGTAGGATGGGCAGAGGATGAAACATAATCCTTTACTCTGGTTTATGGTGGATTAATCTCGCCTTGTAATTGTGTTTTAATATAGTTTTTTAGTATATAATAAAATACCAAAGCTGAAATACAAAACTAAGTCCCTGAGCATGTTCATTGTTGTAAGTAAAGTAGATGTGCCAGATGTTCACAGATTACTGGTGTGAGGATAGAGTGAAAAAGCAACACAAAAAAGTGTAGCTACATATTTTTTGTTTAGAGATGATGAGCTTTTCCTTCCCCTTATTGAAAAGCTCTTTGGTATCTGCTAGAATGGCTGGCTAGCCTTAAAACAATTCTCTGGAGCAGATCATCTTGAGCCATGTACAACAGATAAAAAGCCAGGAAAATGCAGCTCTACAAACAGCCTCATGTTCTTAAATTGCATGTAATTTGGGTGAGATTTTTCTTCCCTCATGCTTTTCACTAGCACCAGAGCAGTGAGGACAAAGGCTCTCGAATACATTAGATATAGAGACTTTTTCTCCTACTCACTAAATGAGTCCTTCGTTTACTGTATACAGCTATCTGTGCTTTGCCACTTTGCTCACATTAGGACATCTCTTTCATTCAGCTGTCTATTTTGGCTGCACACATACAAACATTACTACCATGCCCACATTAACACATATGTAGCAATAGCCTGAGGGCTTTTTTACTTTGACCTTTCTTTATTTTTCTTACTAGCATACATTCTTTGCTTGCACTGCTTTTCTTACAATTCTCTGAGATTATCTTTTGCTCTCCCATCTGTGTTAACAGTTTTTTTTTTTTTTTTTTTTTTTTTTTTTTTTTTTTTTTTTTTTTTTTTCTGGTCACTAATTAATTCCTTTTCCTTCCTAGAACAATTAATGGTCTGGAAAAATTTAAAACTGCTACAATACAGACATCCCTAAATAAAATAGGGAGTTCCTCTTCTGTCCTTCTACATTTACTTTCAGCCACTCTTTTTCATGTGTGTGCAAAAGGGGAGCATCTGGTGTTTATACCATCTCTTAACTGGTGCAAAACCCACCAACAGAATCAAATTGCCTCTGTCAGAATTTTGGCCATCTTAAAATGGTTTCGCCCAAAGTTGTCAGCAAAGCAAGGAATTTAACCTATATTTTGGAATCAACTTATCAGAGTGAATGGAGGTAAGAAAAGATTAGTCAAACAGAGAAGATGGAAAAACTAATGAAATGAAAGCAAATTTTTGAGGATGGGAGTCCTCCCATCACTGGGAGTGAATAAGGTAAATGGGGAAAAATCAAGGAAAGAAAATATGAGTGCAGAAATGTGCTGAAAACTCAAAGCAATATTTGGTATGGCAAGTCAATAAAAAGGACTCCAAGAGAAAGAGCATGGTGAGAAAAAGAGAAGATTATTTCACTCTCTGTATTGGCAGTATAGTACAGTACATTAAAGACAGGGAGCCTGGAAAGAAGTCATAAATTTAGGAGGACAGCAAAGGAAAGCAAATGTTATCAAAATAACATACCATAATCAACAGAAGGACTTCCTGATCCACTGGATTGGGTAGCCAGCTAAGATAACCCTGAGGCTGTATATTAAGAACATGAAAGAAGCATTCAGTCAAATGTTTCCTTTTCATGAGAATTCTGGTTTCACACAACCCTGCTGTTACATCTCTTAATGCTACATTGATTAATTAACTAGAAAAGCAAAAAAAGAATCAAAATGAACGTATGTGAAAATAAGAGAATTTAAGTTCTAATTAATTTGCTGACTATCTTATTGGATTTTCTGTTGTTCACTTTAAAGTCTAGTCTAGCAAATGGTTGAGAGTATGATATGATTAATTAGAGTGAGAAGTGTTATACACACAAGCTTGAAAATGAGAGTTTTGGGTTTTTATTCTTAAGCTGGGCCAGTTACTAATATAATTTTGAGCATGAAGTGTATTTAGCATTTTTTTTCTATGGTGGCTCATGCTAACAAGTTGGAAAAGAAAAAAGTTGCTGAAGTTAGAAATAAATAAATAAATAATCCGACATTGCACAGAAGCTTAACCAATTAATTTCCCAGCTTTCACAAACTGCATTTCTTGGTCACAGCTCTGTGAGTGCATGTTCTGAGTAACATGTGCTACTGTGTTTATAGCAAAAATGTGAAATGAATGAACATCAGGAAAGCTTGATGGGATGAGTTTGGATAAGGAGCTGCATGTCTACTTGCCTATCCCAGCCTCTGCACATTTGAATTATCTTAGGTTATGTGACTAACTAATTAACTATGTATAAAATGCTAGATATTCTCACATGTTTGTAAAAATGGCTGTGAAGAAATGAAAACCCGCCTTATAGAAACTTGAGACTACAAATACTTTTAGAGGTAGGGTGCTGGGTTTGATTTGGGAAAACTAGTTTTTCAAGCACATTCAGAGTGACCTTGACAGACATAGATTACCATTCATAGAAATCCAGCATTGACACTGATCCAAACAACAACCATGTGGCAAAGCAGCTTTCCACTTTGCTCTAGGAGAACAAGTGGTTCATCTCCTTATTAACCTTGCAAAGCCTGGAGAGCACTTTTTAGACTCTCAAGGTGACCATCACTCTGAGCTAACTTTTTTTTTTTTTTTTTCTGGCTTGTTATTCTGAGGCAGGATGTTCATTTGGTCAAGGGGGGATCCTGCAGTTTTGAGAGAGTAAACATACATGCCCTGTGAAACTTTGGAAGAGAACTGTGAATCACAATGAGTTTGACCTGTTTCCTGCCCTACTCATGTGTTTATGATGCTTTAGCAAGATTCAGCTGCACTGTATGCTCAGTGTTTTTCTGTTGTACTTCAGTTTTCAAAATATTAGCAAGCGTAAAGCTAAAAAGTATAATTTTTTTACCACCCCAAAAAAAGTTTTATTCACTTTCGTTTGTTAATATTTTGAAAGTGTATACATTTTGATTAAAACAGCATTTATTAAAACCAAATATTCTTAATATTTTGTGATGAACAATGTTCTTTCTTTCTGAACTCAGAAAGACATCAGGAAAGCTGAAGGTAGATTATTTCTGACTGAGAAACAGTTGGTAGAAGAGATGGAAAAGCACAAGTAAGCCATGCAAAACTGAAGAGCTCATTTCTTCAGATGGATATTCAGAACTTCAATATAATTTTCACAGGGGAGTCATTCTCATTGAATCTTCTTGCTGTGCATATAAGCCCAAAGTAATCAGAATAGGATCTTTTCCTATTCTTCCTGTCTTACTTGACAGAACTTTAAGATGAGTCTGTATCTCCAGCCACCATATTATCTCTTCTTACATCCTCTTACTTGATATCACATGCTGAAAATAAATGTGTCCATGGAGTAGTCATGTAGGCTTGCGGAGACTTGTACAATTCTTGATTAAAAAAATGGTAAAGGAGGACACTGGATTCTTTTATATTTGAATAAAAAAAGGGAAGAAACTGGATATGAATGTAAGAGTTGGCTATACTAAACTGAGGCAAAATCTCATTTAGCAGACATACAGTACACACACCATGAAGCGAGCAAAAGACACACAGGGGAAGTGTATTTTAGAAAACACCTTTTGGAAAGTAATGTAAAGAGCTCTAAGGTGTGCTATTGAAATGGAGCAATGGAGCCATTTAACTGATGTCTGGACACACTGAAAGAATTGCTCTGACCCTGTTTTGGCCAGTATTTTGATTAACGACGATTTGATTCTTATCAGGGGACAAGTTATGTAGATTGTACTGTATTTTAAGTCATGCAAGGCTATTTCTGTAAGTGCTCTGTGAAGAAATCTGTGAAGAAATCTGTACAATACACATCCTGCCATAAGAGCCCTGGCATCTGCATACCTGAACCCCCACATCCCTGGATTGCTTTCCCAGTGAAACATTAGTCTTCAAATAGGAATCAAATCCTATCAAATCCTAAAATTCACCATGTCTACATAACACAAGAATAGTTGTACTTATGAGGCTTGCCTTTATAAAAAAGTTAACCCTGTCTGACAGTTCCAATAGTTCAGATAAGATGTAGAGGTTGGTGCAGTATTTGTTTCCTGAGCACAGAGTAGAACCAGATAGACGAACTGCTGTGAGACCAGGGGGATATTCTGCCATGCAAAGGAATTAGGCAGATTTTTCTCAAAAATATAATAGTCCAATTTCCTTCATTAAAATGTGATCTGTTTTGTGCAATTTCCCTTACTAAGGTACATCCACTGTACTAAATATTTTGGCTTTTGTGTGTGTGTGTGGGTGTATGTCTTTTGGAGGAGGGAGGGTTGAATTTTTTTCTTCAGAATTTTTTTTTTAACATTAGGTGTCATATATATGTATCTTAGGCATGTCTTTATACATGCCAACATAGTGCCTTTTGTATTTGTCTTGTTGCAATCTATGAAGTGCACTGATGAACTCAGTTATAAAGAAGAAATGTCTGTAAAGAAAAGTAGAAAAACATCAGCAATATTATTTAATGTCTGCTAGGTAGGGTCTCAACAGTATTTGTCAGGAGTGCAATACAGCTGCAGCGCAATTCAATTATCTGCTCTTTCACAGGTCTGGATCAAATATGATTGTAGTGGCTGAAGCACTGTGGTCCACACTTTCCCCCAGAAAGGCAATTCTCCTTGCTTTAGGAAATATTTGTGTTTGTTTTCAGAAGAAGAGCACAGGACTCTTGGGGCATGCTTCAGTTTTTGCCAGGGCCATACAGCAACAGAACCAGCAAATTTTATCAGACAGAAGAAAGCAAAATGTAGATAAAGATCTGAGAAAGATTTATTGCTAATCTTACCCAGCTTTGCTGGTGCACTGGGTTATATATTACCCAGCTCAATAGACAACAGTGTGCAACAGATGTAAAAAGAAAGTCCAGACTGGTGGCTTTTTTCATCACATTAACTAGTTCCTACTTACGCATTTCTTGTAAGCAATAAAACCAGAATATCAGGTCAAGATAAATTAGCTTATTATTTACCTATGAAACTATTTTGTTTGTCTCTTTGTGTGTTTTTTCCAAGTGTTCATGTGAAATGGGTAAGCTTGAACCAGACTCAAAAATACCTAATTGCACCTTTCATGCCTCTCCTTCAGCTGTCATGGAAAATACATGCAGTACCAATGTGGCGAACACTGGATCAACAAGCAAATACTTACCATCATTACTTAATATTTAATACTGACTTCTCGTGCAATTTATTAAGAGGAAATTCTAGATAATGAGATATCTTTAATGCTTCAAATTTCATTCATGCATGGATCATTTCATGACTTTCCTCCACATGATTTGCAGGGAAAAGTGATAACTATAGTAACAATAATTATAATTCGTAAGAATTTCTTTATATACAGTTAAACAGTATGAAAAGAGGAAAGAACCGATTTGAGAGAGAAAGTGATACCTACACACATTTTAGGGATCAGTTCATTTTTTGGCATCTCCACCGAAACATGAGAATATCTCAAGATAATACTGTTATATTCTCGTCATTAAACTGTGTCGATTTGAGATCTTACTAGATTTGTAAATCTTACCATAAAATAGTCTCTCCATTTATGTAAGAAAGGAATCCACAAAAATAATTCCAAATGTCTTTCTTTGAAAAATGAGGCTACATCTAAATGGATGGACCCAAAAAAGTCTTAGACTGTGTGCACTGATCATGTCCTGGCTCCACAGCAGGGCCACATTTCTTGTTTTTTAGAAGAAAGAAAGGAAGGTACATGAGGTGAGTAGGACTCACCTTGTGTCCCAGCAGGTCACAGACATGGACAACCGAGACATCAAGTCTTCAAGATGTACTGCACCAGCAAGTCATTTTATGCGCAGTTCAAGAGTTCAAGTGAAAACTGTACAATTACATAAAAAGAGACTGGCATTTAACTTTGTGCACTTCACTGACCACTGAAATATCCCGGATATCAGCAAAGCACTAAGTAATAAAAAGGTCTCCATGCGTTCACCCTCTTATTGAAAATTTCAAATTTATTCATCTGCCCTAAAATTTTTAGAGTGATTTATAAACTCTGTGTTAACACAGCTTATTCATGTTCAAAAGAGGTGTGTGGAGGAGTAAATTATTGTAGATCTAAGTCTGTAGAAGAGCTTTTTATTGAAGAATTCAAGGAAAAAGACAAGTATCATTATAAAACTTCTTATTTTCAACTGTTTCAACTGTTACAGAAAAGCCTGGCTATCTTGAGGCGATTCTCCCCTGACATCTCAGTTATCACATCTAGCAGCCTGAATAGTTCTTCCATTATATTTAATAACTTGTACTTGTAGTTGCCAGTTTGCTATTATTCAAAGATCCAAAGTTCATTCTGCTTGCCTACATCCCTGTAGAATATAAATGAGAATTAAGATAGATTGTAAAAGAAATATTTCATATCAGAAAAGAGCTCACCAAGAGTTAACTATTTCAGTCTAAAAATGAGACAAAACTCTGAGATTTGCTCCTCGATCAGGAAATAATCTCCTGAGGTCATGTTTTCTTTAAAACAAATACAAATCAGTTCTGGTGCTTGCAGTACACTCTCTATGATTCCCATTACAATGGCAGGTGCATGGCAAAATTATAAGCTTTTTCCACTTAGGACAGAATTCATACTTGGGCACCTAGTAAGTTACTGAAAGAGTTAATTTTCGTTAGTACAAAGGATGACCCATATCACAACAATATGTCAGGTACCCACCTTTCTCCATAATGCATAATTGCATAATTCAAACAATATGCTGGGTAACAAGCAGAATAAGAGAAAAACAAAACTGTATTAAAATGAGAATGTAAACTAGATTACTCACTGTAGTTGTGTTTTGGCTTGATATATTTTATGAATTTTTGTAGCCTACAGACAAGTCCAGAAACTCATTGAAAATGTCTAGGTAATTCTAGATGTGTTTTTTATCTAAATTCAGGCCGCACTTTGTTATTATAAAATATGCTCTCGTTCAAACTTGTTCATAGGCTATTCTAGATGTACCAAGTCATATAACAAGTACTAGCTGGTGCAGTGACTTGTTCTGCTTCAGCCTTACTTTACTCACTTTGTTTTCACCATGAAAGGAGGTTTTAGGCTCAAACATAATCCTTATCCATCCAATATCCATCCAGACAAAAATTAAAAAAAAAAAAAAATCTATGGATGTCGTAGTTTTAGAGAGAATGCTAGTGCGGTATACTTTTCATTCAGAAACAGAATTCAAAAGTGGCACTTGAAGATTTCTCAATTATTCAGTGCAGTGTTAAATTTTATGATCCAATTTATTGTAAAACAATATTAAGTGCTTATCAACAGCCGGAAATAGGGCTAAAAATACTATAAATTCTTAAGTACTATAAATACTTAGAAATTCTTATAAATTCTTTATCATTATGGATTATGCTGCAGTTCTTCTGTCATACATATGCCACATACCCACCATTCACCCAAATGAAAAATAGAAAAAAATCATACTAATCTTTCTGTTAAATTTCAAGATCCCAGAGTTTAATATAACTTTAAATAAAGAAAGAAAGAAAGGAAGAGAGAAAAAAATAAGATAGCCCAATAACAGCAGGTGATATGCAACTGTAACATCAGAAAAAAGCAACCTTCAGGCAATGCTAGAGGATAAAACTTCTATCCCTGTTTGTAATAGTTTTTTATCAACTAATTTTGCAACCATGAGATGTTATCTTCAATAATACACTTTTTTAAAAAAATGAATACTGTCTTTCATTGCTGCAAGTAAGCTGTGAAAATGAAAATAGTTCATGCAAACGCAAATTATGTGAAAGGTCTCATTACCAAACAAAAGTTTATCATATGATTCAATGGTTTTTTTAACACCAAGCAATGTAAGACTACTATATATGAATTGTGTAGGAGGATCTATATTTCCCACTACATTGCTAAATTTAAAAGCAAAACAGGAAAGGTAATCAGTTTAGAGAGGTGTTAAAAGAGTAAAAAGAATTATATGAAAATTTTATGACATCGACATTAGCAAAAGTTCATAAAAACAGGCAGTGATTTTTTAATTTCCTTATGCTCTGCAAAAGGTTCACAAAGCCAATGGACCTCCTTTCCACTGGGAATATAGAGCCACTTGGCATGAGACCAACGTGCTGGCTGCTTTCTTCTCAGTGAGGAAATTGGTCTTGGATAGTTATTAAAGCTTAGCATGTTTCCAGAAGCTCTGTGGAGTCTGCTAATCTCCGAGGAATCCAGAAAAAATCCCAGGAGAGGAGGAAGAATAAAAATAACAATAACAAAACTGGCTTTTGAGTCTGGAGATACCTTATGATAAGCAGATTCTAAACAGGATAATAACCTGACTAAGAAAAGGATTTTTAAAAATCTCCATGTGACTCATGAAATTTTGCAGGAAATAAAACCTTCTACTTTAAGCAGGAAAAATATATACATATTAGTAATATTGCACAAATTTAATTGTTTTGGTACTTCATAAACCTTAGCTATGACTAGAAAGAAAAAGAATTCCTGAGAAAAAATGATTATCATTTGCATCTTGTGAATATTTTGCCACTGATCCAGAAAACGACATTTTTTCTTGTTTGCAAAACTTTAACTCCTAAAAGTAACAACAAGAACAGATAAAATTTAAACAAAATGTTACTTATTTTCATGATGTGTATTACGTCATATTTGGTGAGAATATTCTCTCCCTAGAGCTCTTCTACCAACCCAGCATTTCAGAGGAAAATTATGGAGCAAGGGGTGGTAAATTTGGAAAATGAAACTCTCATTTGCTTTTATAGTAGGATTTTGTGAATTTAATCAAGTAGAAAGCAAAAATCCAGAGCTGGTCTTTCCTTCTTTCTCTTTCTTTCTTTCTTTCTTTCTTTCTTTCTTTCTTTCTTTCTTTCTTTCTTTCTTTCTTTCTTTCTTTCTTTCTTTCTTTCTTTCTCTCTTTCTCTCTTTCTCTCTTTCTCTCTTTCTCTCTTTCTCTCTTTCTCTCTTTCTCTCTTTCTCTCTCTTCTTTCTTTCTCTCCTTCCTTCCTTCCTTCCTTCCTTCCTTCCTTCCTTCCTTCCTTCCTTCCTTCCTTCCTTCCTTCCTTCCTTCCTTCCTTCCTTCCTTCCTTCCTTCCTTCCTTCCTTCCTTCCTTCCTTCCTTCCTTCCTTCCTTCCTTCCTTCCTTCCTTCCTTCCTTCCTTCCTTCTTTCTTTCTTTCTTTCTTTCTTTCTTTCTTTCTTTCTTTCTTTCTTTCTTTCTTTCTTTCTTTCTTTCTTTCTTTCTTTCTTTCCTTCCTCCCTTCCTTCCTCCCTTCCTTTCCTTCTTTCTTTCCTCTTTTTCTCTCGCTTTCTTTCCTTCTTTCTTTCCTTTTTTCTTTCTTTCTCAAAAGAAATCTTTCCTTTTTTTCTCTCACTTTCTTTTTTCTCATTTTTTCCTCTCTCTCTCTCTCTTTTTTTTTTTTTTTGTTGTTGTTGTTGTTTTTTTAAGTTGTTGCATAAAACTGTCTATCTTGTCTCTTTCCAGCCTGGAAACTAAAAAAGTCTCACTTCAAAAAGTATTTCTCCAAATTTTATCCTAAATTCTTGTGTACTTGTACTTTAAAAAGCTACCATAGCAAGTAGTTGCTTTCTTTTTGAGATCTGTTAGACTATTTCTCCATATATCTTTTTTTGAATGTGCATAATAATAACTTATTTTTTGCACTTCCCTGCTACTTCAGGACATCATTAGTAGTGCGTATAAATGCCATTATTTCAGTTTGTTTAGGAAGCAACTAGATGTACATGAGCCAGTGAGATAATTTACTTCTCAGAGGTATCAAGCTTACCAGAAGACATTCAAGTGATTGTATAAAGTACATATCTTTATTCTATGATAATGACTAGAAGCCTACACTTTTTTAAAGTAAATAGTCATTTAATAATAAGAAACTCTGCAAAATACTGAATGACTGATGGAGACACAGCTTCCTTTCTTTCCACACTGTTGCTACTGCTTTCCTCATGAAAAAAGTGCAGATATTTTTGTAATTTTTTATTTGTCTCTGTGTAACAGACAGCACCCTTGAAAACCGCAAAAGAAGCATATTCTACTTTTATACTTGTGCAGTATCCTGTGGATACACACGTGGTACAGGCAGATTTTGGGCTTCCTCCTGCTCCATGAAAGAATCTTACAGCTCTGATGATCTTACAATATATCCTGCAGGTTTCTATATCTCTGTTTCTCTTTGAGGAGATTTTAGTAAAATCAGTTAAGTTTTATTCCCTCTTTGGGAAGTAGAAAGTGAATGCAATGTGATACAGTTCAACATAATTCACAGAAAATTACTTCCTAATCAACAGGCGGGCATATGGGGTCAAAAATCAAAGACTGACAATTTTTTTTTTCCAAAACTCTTTATTCTTATGAGGTCTATCTTGCCCAGCATTACTGGAGCTTCTACCTCTTTCCCCTCCAGCACTTTGACTGTTCTGTAAAATTTCTGATCCCAGAACTATTTCCTTGCTTGCTAATAAATAAAATAAATAATAATTAAAAAATAGTACCTAGATAAGGAATTAGAATTTCTTAATAATGGCGCCCTTGTTCTCTTGAGGATCTTCAATATTCCATATGGACATACACTATTTCTTTCATTAATTCATTTCTGTTTGCCTGCCATTAAAGTATTAAATTTTCAGAGTTAGGATAAAGTAGTATCAAGCAGAGAAATGTGAATCCATGCATTTAAAAGAAATCTTGGCACAAAATTCAAGACCCTTTTACTTCCTATATGGAAAAAATATTGCAGAAAGTCTAAGGGAAAACAAAGGACACCAAGAACTAAAAATCAAATGAAATATTTGCCTTTATTTAAACACGCTTCCTGCAGTTAGTTTTCCTGCAGTGCTGTGAGTTATGATAGGTGAAGAAACATTAGGTCCTTTTCTCATTCCAAGGCAGAAAAAAAATTTTTTTTTGAAATGTAGAGACTGCAGAGTAACCCCAATTTTCACTGTGCATCTCACTAATGTACAAAATAAATTGAGCTCTAGCCAGCATAGAAAACTAGCTGGCAATAGCCTTCAAAAGGGCAAATGCATAGCACAAGTCATGTTGTGCCACAATATGAGTGAGCAGTTGCTCTCATGTTCTTCCTACAAATATAAGAAGAGAACTTGATGCATTCCATTGAAAACAGCAGGTTCCAAACAGCAGAGATACGGCTTGGATACATGCCCCAATTTGACCAGTATTAGCAGTACTTGGTCTTCTCAGTAAATAGTATTTTCAAGTCCGCTGGCACATGTTTACATAAAATATCTGGCAAAAGTACTTTCCTCCTCTTTATCATGTATTTTTTTGAAAATAAAGTCTTCACAGGACATATTTTGCCAGGCCTTTACCTATCTGAACACATACTAGTTCTTGATATGCTTGAAATTAATTGGAGACATGGAAGAATGAGATAGCTCTGTGCTCTCAGGTGTAATCATGAATATTGACACTGATCTATGGTATTCACCTGGGATGAACCTTAAGATACTTCTCCTTTTAGAATGACAAATTATATATCTGCACTGTCATTTATAACAGACCCAATTAAATCTTACCTTGTCAGAGGTAGTAGAAGTAGAAATATATAGTTAGTTTGAATATATATTTTATAGTTGTGGCTGGTAAGGCTAAATTAGAAAGGTAAGTCAAATGAAGGCAAAAAATTAAATCTTCCAAGGTGCAATCAAGGACTATTCAAGATTAGAATGTTACTAATACTAATGCAAAATAGTGACTAAGATCATAGCACTAAAGAACTCGTTATATTTATAGCTAGCCACATTAATGAACTTTGTCCTAAAACCTGATAAATTATATATATTTTTATACATATATATTTATAAGTTATATATTATATATTTTTATACATAAAATCAATGGGTAGTAAAATGAAGGAATTCTGAAGGAATTTTTCTCTATGTCCCTGGCAGACATGTGAGGAACATATGAGATCAGAACTGCCACAGTAAAATGGAGGATAGCAATAGTTAGTGATTACTAAATGACCTAAAATTGTGTTTTCCTCTTCAACACTGTCAGTTAAAAAAGCTGAAAATGTGCTGTACTGACTGAAAACTATCACAGAATCACAAAATGGCTGAGGTTGGAAGGGACCTCTAGAGGTCATCTACTCCAACTCCCCTGCACACACAGGGTCACCTAGAGCACGTGGCACAGGGTGGCATCCAAGCAGGGTTTGAAGATCTCCAGAGAAGGAGACTCCACAGCCTCTCTGGGCAGCCTATTCCAAACTATCAAACCAAGCAACTTCTTCAGAACTGATGATATGATTACTCTGAATGTCCTTCTTTTCACAACACCCAGTAGCTTACAAATACAGAATGAAATGTTGTTTCAACCTGTTCTAATCACCTTTCATATTTTTCCATAATTGTTAGCCTGGTGGAGCTCTTAGCCACCCCATTCTTTTGAGAATTTTGTGGTTGGTCTATTCTTGCATTTTCTATGAGCAAACGACTGGCTTTGACATGATATTGAGAATTCACTTTGGGACAGGGTGTTTGCTAGCTGTCTGCTTCAGTTTCCCTATTGTAAAAGCCCAAGACCACCTTTTTTGTACCTTGCCATCTATGAGGAGGAGAAGCATGCTTTCCTAGGGCTGCAGTTCAGTTTTCCCTCAATGATCATAGCTACAAGGAAAGAATAATGATCCATCAGCGTTCTTTCTGGAACTGTCTTTTGCAGAGTGATTATGCAGCACCTCTCATTCAAGCCTGAACAGAAAGGGCTGATTTACTCCCTAATCAGGTTCAAGTTCAAAAATTGCATTTGGTTAGCATTGCTTTGGAATATAATCCAGGGATTAATTTAGTCTTCCAAGAGAGAAATCTGAAGAGACCTAAATTGATTGATGCCTTGTGTTACAGAGATCACTTGTTTCATAGACATTTATTTTCTGTTCAGCTGCTAATGACTGTCAAAACCAAATCTGTTTCTTCTATCACTCATTGGGACAGCTACCATGTTAAGATCTACTCAAACTCATCCAAAGCATAATAAATCACAGATCTTTGGTATCCTCTTATTTCCATGTCTGCCTAAAGTAGCACATCTTGTGAATACTGACAGTCAATCGGTTCTTTAAATCTAATTTTGGCTAGTGCTGCTCTGTTGTATGATATAACCTTCCTCTAACAGAAGGTTAACATTGTGATTCATCTTCAAGGAAGAAAAATTTGGCCCTATATTGCACTAATATTTCATATTCCCTTTGCAGAAAGGTCGTAGTAGGCATTCCCCTCACACAGCAACACAATGGCTCTCTTCGGTGTAGATCACAGATGTTGTGCCATATTACTTCTGGAGATGCGCAAGTTTTGAAAGCCTCTCCAGCAGCTATATCCCAAGAGTAAGAGAAAATTACCTGCTCCTGACGGGTAACCTGATCAGTTAATTATGCCCAACGTTATGGATTGCTGTTCTGAATCTGAGCTAATTACTCAACAAGTCTGCTGGTGCCAGGTTTGTCAGCAAAAATAATGTTTTAATGAGAATTTTACTGATCCTGAAGGATGCCAGATTGACAGTGGTAGTGACAGAAATCAACTAATTATCCGCGGCACAGGTACCACGTGGATAGCAGAGGTGCAGGTTTTTTCTCCATGCTGCCTGCCAAAATGCCTCGTAGTGTTCAAGGATGGACTATACGTAGGGAAAGAGTGCTCCAATCCAGGGCTTTTTCAGCCCCTGATTAGAGTATCTAAAGTCAATAAAACATAGGAAGAATCATAAATAACTCACTATTAAGCAAATGCTAACCACTTACAGAGATAAGTCAAGTAGCCAATAATTAGCAACCTTCCAAGAGGAAGCACTAAGTTGTTACAAGTAATTTTTCCCATATTATGATTAAAATGCATTTTCAAAAACAGACCTTGCAGCAAATACTTGATAAAACTGATTATGATTAGTGGGAGTAGACATGCTTGAAGTGAAATCTGGCCTCTTCTCTGGGAGATCTTCAGAGCACTGTGGCCTCAAATGATGTAAGGCAGATAAACGACAACAGACTGTATACTGGATTGAGATCATCTATTCACCAAGAATAAGTGTCTTAACAAGGAAATCAAATATTCACAAGTAGGAGAAAAAGAAACAGTGAACATAGGCGGAATTCCTCAAGGGTGATACAAGGAATGGAAAGAATAGTCCCAGGTGAGAAGGAGTTAGAAGATTCTAATGTTTTCAGCTGATCAGCATCCCATCTATCCTTACCAAGCCCAGAGTTCAGAAAAATAATCTTTGACTTAAATTCTTTATGTGAGATTAGCAGTAGTCTCCGAAGCCATGAGAGAAAGCGAGGGACTAAGAGATAAAAAGGGTTGAAAAGTGAAAAACGAAAAAGGAAAAGAAAGAGACAATTTGTACTAAAAAGATACGCAACATACTGAATAATGTGAGGATTTGGGTGTTTGGAAATGGAAAAAAAAGGTCTTTTAATATCAAATAGATGTGGGAGATATCTCAGCCAACACAGATAAATAATGGAAAGTCATTAAAAACTAAATCAAATAAGTCTTCCTGTGGGTGATTCAGTAGAAGATCTAAAACTCATCAAAGGTATTTCTGTCCAGCTAATTATGAAGATAAGGCAAGAGGAAAGAGATCTATACTTCTTTTTACAAATGAGGAAATGGAACCACAGGCAAATGCAAGAGGGTCACGAACCAAAAAAGAAAATCTGCCAACGGTGGAGAAAAAGAGATAATGATTTTGTATAATCACAAAATATGAACTGTGCTGGTATTTAACTCTGAAAATTTGGAATTAAAATGCAAGCACTGTATCTAGCAGATATAATTATGAAGGAAACACACAAATCCTAGTAATTGTGTTAGCATACATAGTAAATAAATTTTCTGAGAATACTCTTCTCAGACTTCTGACTTTTACAATTATCCTCAAAATGTCCAAATATAAAAACAAATAGTTTCTGGCCTGCATGAGTCAAACGCTGTTCTCCTTCACCATGTGTAACAGAACATTAACATGACAGGACATGACACTCCCGAGGGCTGTGCTGCCATTCAGGAGACCTAGACAGGATGGAGAATTGGGCAGCGAGAAACCTTATGAGGTTCAACAAGGACAAGTGCAGGGTTCTGCACCTGGGGAGGAATAACCCCAGACACCAGGACAGATTAGGGGTTGCCCTGCTGGAAAGCAGCTCTGCAGAGAGCGATTGGGAGTCCAGGTTGAGAACAAGTTAACCATGAGGCAGCAATGTGCCCTCATGGCCAATAAGACCAATGGGATCGTGGCCTGCATCAGGAGGAGCGTTGGAGAAGATCGAGGGAGGGGATCCTCCTCCTCTATTTGGCTCTGGTGAGACCACACCTGTACTACTGTGTGCAGTTCCGAGCTCCCCAGTACAAGAAGGATGTTGAGCTTCTAGAGAAGGTGCAGCATAGAGCAACAAAGATGATTAAGGGATTGGAGCATTTGTTATATGAGGAAAGAATCCTGCCAGTGACAGGACAAGGTGTAATGGGTGGAAGTTGAAACACAGGAAGTTGCACCTGCATATGAGGAAGAACTTCTTTTCTGTGAAGGTGACAGAGCCCTGGAACAGGCTGCCCAGAGAGGCTGTGGAGTCTCCTTCTCTGGAGATCTTCCAAACCCGCCTGGATGCCACCCTGTGCCATGTGCTCTAGGTGTCCCTGCTGGAGCAGGGGTTGGACTAGATGGTCTCTAGAAGTGCTTTCCAACCTTAACCATTCTGTGATTCTGTGATTAAGGCACTTCAAATCAGACAAGAGGAAGCCTTATTAATAGTGTGTGCTGAATAAAAGTAAACTTTTGTTTCTGAAGATTAAAACAAACTCAGTGTAACATGAATAAATAATTAAAAATCACAAAAGATTTTATGTCCTTATTCATATTTTGGAGGAAGCTTTTAGGACTATCCATTCCCCCATGCTAGGGTGAGGAGAAGAACATTCAGATGTGATGTTCTATTCAGAACAAGGTTTTTGTACCAGTAACTTCGCTGAATTTCTCCCTCGGATTTTGTTCATCGAGAAGCTGTTAGTTCTTCATCTTTTAAAACAAACACGTGTGAATGCTGCAAACAAATGTATTTTATCAGTCCTGTGTGGAAAAAAAAATACACACATTTTCCTTTCTGATATATTATTATTCGATTTATTATATTGTTGCTCCACTGGTACTTGATGGAAGCAATGACCATAAAAGAATGGTGAGGGTAGAAGAGGCCTCCAGAGGTCGTTTAATCCATCCCCGCTATACTCATGCTTTCCCTCAGAGATTTTCCTCTCTCCTGTAGCAGAGATCGCCATTAATGTGCTTGGTTCCCTGCAGCCTTATTTCAAAAGTAACCTTTTTGGAAGTTTTATAGGCTTGAATAAGAGGGGTGAAATACACACATCTCTCCAAGTGGCAACCTAAGAAAAAGCACCTTTTGGTCATAGAAACAATCGACAGTGATGGTCTTCTGGATAGTGTCAGATATGTAATGCAGTCACTCCGGAGCCATTCCACATACCCTATAAATGAATTAATGAAATCACATGATCATTTTTACTTTAACTGAGAACAGGAAAACTGTAACAAGGAAGAGGCAGCAATTCATGCGCTACTTGTGATTTCTGCATCACATCAAATCTGAACAGGTATCTGGGACTACAAAACCAAAGAGCAGGGAGAAAAATAAGTCTGCATTTCCCACTTGTAGATTTTTCCACATTTTTTTTTTTTTTACAAAAGGGAGATCAGAAATGGGCTATTGTTGAATCTGAAGGTCATTAGCAAATTTGTTTTTCTTATTAGGTGACTAATGTTTGCTCACTATTTTAGTACCTACTGCCCTATGTGAGGGCATGAGACTCATTATTGTGTGGACTATTTAATTTTCTTCTGCATTCCTGCTGGAAGTACAGATGGAGATCAATGTTGTTGATCCAAAAATATTAGCAATCACTTCAGGATTAAACATAAGCAGATAAAACTCCAATATTTGTGCCTTATTATGTGCCTCTTAAAAATGTTCTCCTTTAAAAAAATCATTAATTTGTACCATATTTCTTTCTCTTATAGAATCACAATGCTTAGTCCAAACATTACTGAAAGAACAGATTATCCCTTAGCTCTGTTTACAGCTACCCGCAAAGAGTTTTAAGAGCATCCCTCAAACCTGATGTTTAGATCTAAAATTCTCAGCATGTTTGGCAGAATGTTCACAACACAAATAACTGTTTTTAGAATAAGTGTCTCTCCCTATTCCAGTTAATTGAAAACAATTCTCAATCGCCCTCCTGTGTTTAAAGTATCAGGATTAAGATATAGTGGTGGAAAAGTATCTGGGTTTTAAAGACATATAAACAACATAGTTGTTTGAACAGTTGACAAATAAATTCAAGCTCCCCAGGATATTCTTGTTTAGGATTTTCCCAATTAGGCATTTTATTTGATCTCTGGGTCTGGGTGAGCCACAATTCTCAAGAATTGAAGAAGAGATTAATGGACCGGATACAATGGCTAATTCATCTCCAGGGTTTTGTTCATTGCTTGTCTTTGCTAATTTAATACCATTATATCCAAAGTCAAATAAATCAAAATGAGAATTAGGCTTAGTGTAACCAGTCTTTGAAAGGAGTTGATGGTTTTCCAGATTGTAGCAGAGTGGGTGTTTTTGCTATTCTAAATATAAACTCTATGTAGAGGTTTTTCTTAAAGAATGTCGCAAGAAACACTTGTGAGAAAGTTTTTTGTAAGAAAACAATTTAAAAATGTTATTTTACATGTCATGTAGATATACTGAAAAATTCCAATAGCAAAATGAGGGTCCAGATGCTAAAGATCCGAGATCAGACATTCCAAAAATGCTGGGGAATATGTTACCCCAAGAAAATATCCAAGGAAAAGACGATGCAATGTAGGGCACAGACACAGGAGAAAACAGCTCCCCCCCTTCCCCACCGCCAGCCCTGCCTAATGACAGCACTTGAATCTGAAATTAAGCACAGCAGGTAGGAAGATACTGCGGGGATTTTAAAAGGTAACACACATCTGTATGCTAACAAACTTTGGGTTTTGCCCATAGAGATGTGGACCCCACAGTGTTTACAGTCACAAATGGGAATTGTATATTTTTTGCAAATACACTGTATCCTGTTGACCCACTATTTAGAGCAAAGAACATCTACCTATAAATAGCACTTTTCTTTGTTTTAAACCACAGGCTGTTTTTATCAAAGCCTGTATTTTATATATGCTGTCTTCTAAGGCACTGTATTTCTCGTCACTGTGTCTGCCTGAATCTGTCTAGACAGGTATGATTTATATACTGTGGGAGAGATCTTTGGCTGGTGTATATCGGCATATCTTTGCCAGGAGCAGATGTACACAGCAGCGCAGTTGTCACTGCAGAGAGGCCAGCCTCTCTGCACACATCTCTCCTCCAGCATGCCACCCCGCTGTCCTACAAAGGGCATGTGACAAGTGGCCAAAGTACCCCTCACATGGTAGCCTTCTTGGAGGTCTGCAAGAGGCAGTGAGCTCAGCCAGACTGGCCCTTGGAGGGTGCCTGTAGCCTGTTTTCCAAAAGAAGTAGGAAGGTGCAGGTAGCAGAGAAAGCCAGACGGACATCTTCCTGCCAGCCCCAGGCAAATTCCTATGGAGAGCTTGATGCTTTCTTTGGGTTTTCATTCTGGTGGGTAACTTGGAATCAAGCTTGTGGGGAAGCTACAGCCCAATGGCTCCAGTGGGAACAATCTAGCAGTGCCTCCTTTCCAAACAAGGCTTTCCAAACTCTTTTTTTTTTTTTAAAAAAAATTGTACATGTCTGATATATTTAGCAGACATTGTAAATTAGAGAAAGCTTGCTGATCATTCTGAAGCATCTTGGTTGTAATTTTCTTGCCCTCTGCAGTGAAGACAGCTCAGATCATAATAGTCATACAGTCTGCTTTTGGCAGGCAGAAAGACATAAAAATGGGAACCAATTAAAACCATAAACTCTGAAACTTTTCTGAAATATTTGATCATAAAGCACTGCACATAAACAACTGTACTATATATAATGTGTTAAAAGGCTATTGGCATTTCTGCAGGGAAGGTCTGTATAGTGGCTAAACCTTGACGAAACATGCCGGTCATTTCAAAGTCACGCTAGTAAAACCTTTTATAGAACACCACATCATCATTTACCCCAGTTCTCATCTTTATATACTTTTAAGGCAAAGGCACAGAAAGCTGTTAGCAGCTACTCTCTAGAATTTTAAAATTTCATCTTTTCAATATAAACAGTATTTTAATTGAAAGTGATAAAAATGTCTTCCTATTTATTTATATAATTTTGGATCAGTTTCAAGTTTGGTGAACTATGAATCTTAAATACTCGATTTTATCATAGTTGTCTTTGGCAAAATTCATTTTCAACATGTAAAAACATTTTTGGGGAATTTTATTGAGGCAATTTTTACGGTGTGTTAGGAAAAGCTGATAGAAATAATCTCCTTAATAAGAATCTTAACTTTTTAGATCATTTCTTCTCAAATGGCCAGCATGAAAATATCAAGGTGATTTTAGACTCCTTTTTTTTTTTTTTTTAGAAGTAGAACACATTTTACCATCTCTGATCTATTTGAAAATGTCCTGGATAAATTTTGGATAGCTTTCAAACATATTCAGAAGTTTATTGTACTATTAAAGGTCCTTCCAAGGCCTTGTCTTTCACCAGATATCATATATAAGAAAGGCATTTACTCATCAGGCTCTAGTTACGAAGGTCAAGAAAACCGTCATCAACTGATCCAAGGAGAAAAATGTCAAAAGCTGAAAAGGACAGAAGGAGAGCAAAGAAGAAATAATGAAGCAGTTCCAAAGACATTTGAAGGCCCTTTTTTCTGTGTCAATAAATTACAACACTTTGCATTACCAGACCAGAAAATTTGCATTACTATCCCAGAAGGTATTTTCACTTCCTTTTCTGGAGATGGGATAGCATACAATTCACCAAAGCCAGGATTGTGTTTGTCAGTGGTTGTTCTTGGTCTTTTCCAAAAGTGATGAAAAAGTACTTATCATTATCCAATATTTAGGTCAATGTACTGCAAGTCTCTGTCCTCAAAGGACTACTGATTATAGCTCACATGAGGCTATAAATCTCATTGCAAGTTATGAACTGGGGCCATATAAGTGAATGTAGCATTTGGGAAAGGACAAACAGTGGGATAAATTTGCACAGTAGTAATCTCAGTGCTTGCTTAAAGGTCTGAAGAGACAGGAGTCTGGAAGCCTGTGAGCTTTTTGTGGCTTCGTAGCACTCTACCCATTTTACTCAATAATTCTGTCACCGTTTTCCAGATTACCAGTAAATGTGCATTTGAAGCTTTACCAAAAATTTTACAGGAACTTTTATGCCTTAGTAGTCAAGCCTGTCACACTGGACACTGGTCATATACCTGAAGAAAATACTTCTTTGGAAACTGGAAACCATTTCACAGATATATTAAATATTAAATCAATAAATAATGAAAACAAACAAACAAAAAAAAACCACCCTTTTTTCTGGGATTCAGGTGGTTTACTTTTTTACCTCAAACCATCAAAGAATAATTGGAACATGTTCATTTTCTTCATTTCCTCTCCCATCCCTTCCCTTTTCCTCCTGTTCTCCTTTCCTTCATTTACCTTCAAGAATCCTGAAATGTTACTCAGCACCTTCAATCAAGTGTGAAAGGCAAGATTTTCCAAAGTTACCACCTGAGGAAGAAAGACTTCCTAAAGACTTTCTTCCTAAAGAAGCAGTGGAGGAAAGCTACCAGGAAACTTTGTGAGTGTTGTGCAGAAGCTTCGGTTTCCTAGGACTGATTTTTGAAGTCATGTTTTGGATGACACAGAGTTCTCTGGGACTCCTCAGCTTCATCAGGAGTAATAGTAATAAGAAAATAATAACTAGGATCAAACAGGCAGCCCAGACCATTAGGTCATAATTGGTGTGTGCCAAAGGTTTCTGAGTAGGCCTCAAAACATATTTTTATGGCACTTCTTTATATACTGGATCACCTTCTGCCTGAGATGTTCAAGGCATTTCACCATGAGTGGTAGGAACAGGCACTATCCCAGTCTTTCATCAGAGCGATCTTCCACACTGCTGGCCAACCCCACCTCCTTTTCTAAACTCTTCTGTCACAATACTCATCTATCACAGTGCTCATGAGAAAGGGAAGGCCTTACCCCTTCTAGTTCCTGCATGCGGCGACAGGCCTTTATATATTGGCTACAGCAGGATGAGGACTTCTGCCTTGAGTGCCCAGACTTTTGTTTTCTTTCACTTGCAGCCCTACATTTCATGGAAATTAGTGGAAGTGAAGAATACACTCATTTGATTCACAGCTTCATATTGCAAATAAAAGAACACAGATGTAAGAAAAAAAAACGCTTTGATGAAAGAGGACAAAATTAGGACCATGGTCTCTTTATCAGCAATTATGACTTTAGTCAGTGCTTACCATTATGAGTGACACTGTAAAGCTACCCTCTGGAGACTTTTTAAAGTTTTCATTACCTCTATCTTCCAAAACTTTCAGCTTCTTAGGTGTCCAATAATGCTCCTTTGACAACTGGTCAAAAGTAGTATCTTAGAGGTAGAGTTCATCTCGAGAAGACTTTATGGAAGATGTAACAAAATCTTCTTAGTTGTATCAAAAACTAGGCCAAATCTGGAGCAGTACAGAAAGTAAACGTTACCTGCATCACCCATAAATCTCAATGGAGAGTCTGGAGTGAATCTAAAGGTGTTCATAAAAATACTTCATAAGATAATTATAATCAAAAATAATATTTCATAACTGAAAGAAAATAAAACAGTTCATAGACCCAGAAAGATGATGGGCTTATAATAGCATAAAGCAAGTTAAACTTATTCACAGCAGAATTTATAATCCTTTCTGAAAATGTGAGATACTATATTTAAACTATGGTGCTCCCTACTGTGTTCTGTCAGCACTGCTTACATTTTGATATGCCATCTTGGCTTTCTGTAGAGCAGCACTGCAGCTCGCATGTATTTCTCTGCGTGTTTAGGTAGACAGACATACCCAACAAAAGCAGGCGTCAGGTTTATTATCAGAAAATTCTCTCCCCATCTCCACATCTGTGAAATACATGCTTTTTATGTGCAGTTTTCCCCAAAAGAGCAGCACACTCAGGATGAAATCACTGCCCCAGTGATGACAGCACTATACCCTCCAGATTTCACAGGACCTGGTTCCTCGTTTCTTTGAAAGCATAGCCATGGACTTTGGCGTCAGAATATGAACGGAGCAGAGATCATTTGAAGAGCTCATCCTGAACTGCCTTGCATTCTTTTTTCCAAGCCTGGACAGAGACAGTAAAAACTTCAACGCCACAAATCATATGAATATCCTATTTATCTTAAGCACCACTTTTAAATAATCCACTTTTTATCGTGTTTGTCAACACTGTGTTTGATGCCCAGAAAGATTTACTCGAAGTGCAAACATTATCAGATACCTACTGTTCCTCTGTAGTACCTCAGGGGGAATTCAAAACCGGCCAGCTTAGATCTCTCTACTTCAAAGAATTTCCCCTGAAACCTTGTTTACAGCATAAGCAGAAAAACAAGGTCCCTTTCCCCTTTTGTACTACCATTAACCACATTAAAGCACAACACTCCACTAAATAATTCCTCCAAATATACACATAAACTCCACTGCCATCTAAAATGGGTCAATTGCTTACATTTTAGCATGCTAATTTACCAGCACAGAAACGTGATACTGGGAGAGACAAGAATGCTTTACAGTAATTTCTGCCCCATCTCCTGCCGCTTCCCCATGTTCTTTTACGCTTCTTGGCTCAATATATTGACACCTATACCACAAAAGTTACATAAAAATGAGAACTTTTAAGTACTTCCTCCCTTTCCCTCATGCACTGAGTATGCCAGAAATATATATTGCGATTAAACTGATAATATTGGTCATATACTTCTTTTGAGCTGTGTTCTATGCAGTTTGCTGGAGTAAAGGCTATGATTGAATTAAAAATACATAGTGGAAAATGAGAAGAGAATGAAGTGTGTATATATATATATATGTATGTTCATATACTTATAAGTAAGCCACCTACATCCAAATAATATGTAAAATATATGTATGTGTACTGGAGCAAAAAGCCCAAGCAGATATTCCTAAATAAGCTTTTTCTGTGCTGGCATTTCTTGCAATAAATGAGCTTTTGTCACTTAGCCTGGATCAGACATTATCACTATAGTATATCATCCACAACTAATTGCGTTAGTCATGTGTAAAGTCAAGTCATCCTAATGTACTCCAATTACTTTAAACAGAAAATGAGATGTGAATACATAAATATATATACCTGTGCACACACACAAGGTGTGCAAACTCTCCAAGGACCAATTACAACTGTAACTGTTGAACAGTGTCATAAAGCATGTTTCTCATTAACAATGATTTGGAGCCTAATCCTGCTCTTCCTCTGGTAACAATCCAAAATTTTACTATTGACATAAATTAAGTTATACATCAGTGCATTACAATAAAGTAGTTTACAAGAACATCCTTTAGTGCTGTAACATATTATTAGCAAATTTCTGAAAGATAAAGTACTCTTGTAAACATAGAATCATTAGAATTCATCACTGATTTTATACAAGCTCTTAACAAATGTGAATCATAAATTAATATTTGACCTAGTCAGAGGCTTCCAGTGTTAAGTTGCCCATTTAGACACCTAGCTAGACTGGTCAGACAGGTTTGCTGTCCAGATCCTGAAATCTGTGCATCTGATTTTTTAGTAATATTGTCATTTGTGATTGGCTAATAGCCAATTAGCTAATTAGCTCATCAAAGAGCTTTTTTTTTTTTACTCATTTTCGCATTCTTATTTAGGTTGCTGTTTCATTTTGGAAGTCAATTGAGGAAGTCATTAAATACTAAGTAGGCTGTTTTGAACATAGGCCACATATCCATGACATTATTTTTGAAGGAAAAAGAACAGTTATCAGAAAAAAATAATCCCTTATACGGATCAAAATTTTACACTCAGAAAGTTGCTACTAAAAGTCTGTATCACAGCATCTTATGAAAATGATTTAATTTCATTTCCCAAGTTACATTTATAGAACTTTGCAAGTTATACAGAATGTAATACTACACTGCAAAGCTCTATAAATATAACTTGGGAAAGAAAAGAAAAACTCAGAAACTCAACGTGAAGTGGCGATTTCAGTCACATTCGTAGTTTCCCCCTCTCTTTCTATTATCATAAAGCTATTTTCCCAAATTGCAATTGTAAGTGTATATTTAATGAGCCAGGTTGTTTAATAATTTGCAATATCTTCATAAAATGTACATACGTAGTTTTTAAGAAATCCAAACCATTGCAAAACTTGTTTGTTCTTTTAAAACTATTTTTCATTTTTTCTCTCGATCCAACCCTAAAAAGAAAATTCAGTTTAGATGCAGAGCCAAATATCTCTTTAAGTTATTCATTTTTTTACACTACAATAAAAGTATTGTTATAATTTCAAAACACAGTGACCCTCTCTATAGGGAACATATGAAAAAATGAGTATGTGAAGGTAGACACTCAGGACCTACTTCCAGCATTTTTTCAGTTGTTCTTGAAGTGTTATTTAAAAGTTATTTAAATGTTATTTAAAACTTATTGAAGTGTTATTTAAAAGTTTGTTTCTGCTTTTATAAAAGAAAATGTAAAGGGAAATGAATGTAATATTTCTAAGGTAACATGAAACATATAGATAAATCACATCATTTATCATTTATTTACGGGAGCTGAAAGACCTTGAATCTTTCTTTCTGCAACCTCTTCCTGAAAAGACAAGTTCTTCAGCAGGTCACTGTGGAATAAATCATCTCATAAGTCAGCCTCATGACTCATCTCAGTTTTCTGCAGTACAAAAAACTGAGTGATGGTTCCTCTTTTCAATTTCTTGCTTTACATCTTTGTGTTGATCTAATCTAATCTAATCAAGTCATTACTCGTGGTCAGTCAGTTCATTTGTTGTTCAGTTTTCCTAGAAGATTCATTTTAGAATGACTTTTAACCTATTGCTAATATAATTCATTCCATCATTCAAGTACATTGTATGCCACTATTTCTGAAGTGTATTATAATCAACCTTTCACAATTAAAAGAAAAGGATTTTTTTAGACACCTTCTGATTGCAATGTCCTTTTTCTTAAAGACAAAGCTGTATAAGGTCTAAGAACTCTTTAAATAAATTCAACTATTACCTATAATCTCTTCAGCGCTTTTTTATTTCTTTTTTTTTAAACAGGTTTTCAGTTTCTACCAACGAATCAATAAGAATAGCAGTTTGTCAATTCTATAATTTAAATCACAAGACAGGCAGAAAAAGAGAGAAAAAAAAAACAAATTTTCATTCTCAGATTACTCCAGTGAACCATTCTTTTCACCCAGAAAGATAAGATTTTCACTGAAGAACAGAGAAGTATATTATCTAGTTTTGGGGAATTGGAGCTCACATGAGGTGTTTCACTCCTGCTGTTACTAATTGAATATCGCATACCAAAAATCAGGGAATGAATGTTGTCCTACACTATCTGAATGAATCACACTCTGAAAGCGATGTTTGCACATGGTAGATCTGACAGAAGTTTGAAACTGAAGTTCTCATAGATGTACAAGCAGGGGTTAAAATCTTGGCTTCATCCATTCATGTGTGCTCTCAAACCAGTCTTTTGCCCACTTCGGAGCTATAAGCTGTGGCTAATCTTTGATGAAACAGAGTGACATTTCACCAATCTCAATAACACCTGGTAAGTGCCTCCTGTTGACAGTAGTACTGTGTTTTAATGAACAAATAAATGGCTTATCTACCATTCTTGGCAAGAAACCCCTGCTATTGAGGCAAAACACCAGCTCTCCCAGTGTTACTTGGGCTAATTGACTCCTTGGATGAAGTTAAATCACACTATCCCCAGTGGGATGTATGTTTGCCAGTAATCAATAGCTCAACAAGATCCACATGGCAGGTAATTAAGTGGAAAGTAATTAATACCCATCAAATGTTTTATTAACTGTTTGCCATTCCTTCGCTCAAAAGTCCCAACGTACTGTAAATAAGATGGTGAAGAAAGGAATAAATACAAGCTGTATTTCCTAACAAGTTAAGTCTTGCTTCTGAATTCTTCACTGGTTTGTGCAGCGTTTAGGTATGGTATATCAAGCACGCAGATGTCCTGGTCTTACATCCTAAGAGAAACATTGAGCTGGAACTGTTTTCCTTTCATCAGCAGTCTTTCAGCTCTCATACAAGTGACACAAGACATGCAAGGAAATCTAAAATCTTCCATACCCACCAATAAAGATGAGATTAAAATAAAGCGGAGGGAGTGTGCACTAACACTTGTGATCTAAGATTTTGAGCACTAACACTTGCGATCAGTTGTTTCTGATTAAATAATTAGATCTAAGAAAAACTGTTCCTTGACCCTAGCTAGGAGCCCCACCATACCTATATTTATTTTGTGGTTACACATTACACTCACTAGCTTTAAAATGATAGATAATAATGCTGCTCCATCCAGACAAACACAAGGAAAGATTGCTGCATGAGAAAAGCAATGAGTGAACCTGAGTGAATCTCTTGCAAAAATGGGAACAGCCCACAGAAAAGGAAGTGTTCTTCATAACCGTCTTTCTTTCTTTCTCCGTTATTAAACTTCTTCAAGAGCAGTAGAAGCTATGGTCACCACCTCTTATCATATGTTGCTCATGTGGATTTTTCTGTTGAGTGTTTTCCTTCAGTTATCACCTCCACTCATGTGTAGGTAACTCAAGAAGCACTGAGATAACAGTAACCCTAGAACCATTATTTTAGCAGTAAGCTTTCTCTTCTGAGCTCAGATGCCTTTACAGAACATTTACCTGAATTCTTGAGGCAGATTCTGGCCTTGATCCAGATGTCTGTAAGAGAACTTAGCCACCGGATTTCTTGATATTTAAAGTTTTTGGAGACTTAGCAAAATCTTTTCTTCTCCATCTCTCTCTGTCTCTCTCTTTGTCCTTATATTGGACAGTGTATCTTCTACCAAATGTCTCTTCTGAAATTCATTTTGAATTCACTTTTCCTTTTGAATTCAGAACACAGTCCAGACTCCCTAGAGTTTTCCTGAGTTTTCCTGAGCTGGAAACACTTTCTCACTCAAAATATCACTGAAAGTGTAAATTGTAAGGAAGGGAGGGGGAGTGAAGGAATGAAAAAATGCTCAACTTCTACCCCTCCTTTAGCAGGACAGACTGTTTTAATGAACTGCAAATCTCTATCAAGATAAACAAGTTGTCCATGATGGGAGACAATTATCAGTCTAGAAAGATGCTTGTGTCTGGAGAGAGGATGACTCCCATATAATGACCATATGTCAATAACCTAACTATCAGGCCTGTTAGGGAGTAAAAAAGGCCAAATGAAGTCCAAAAGCAGCCTGTGACTTTAACAGTAAATAAGTTTATCTGTTTATTCATGGACAGTATTCACAATCACAGAGTACATAAACTGAAAACACAGAGAATCCCAAATTGCCTGTGATCTGTTCCAATTAAAAATAGATACCTCCAAAAAATCCACTCTTTTGGCACTCGTTTATTCTGGTATAAATCATTCTTTGCCAAAAGTGGCCTCAAATGAAATTTTCCTCTGCTCTGAAGATTGACATGAAGAAAGTAGTCAAAAAAATATGGTGAGTGTGTTTTAACATGCTTGCTGGTGCTGTGTTTCTTATTCAGCATTATTTTCCACACATTCCAACATATCTGAATAAGGCTGAATCTTGTGTCACTATGCAAAAAACCTTTTCATCAAAGCCTGAGGAACTAAGAATACAGGCCAGGTGAGAGAAGCAATGCTTTTTAAGTCCATGACTGCTTCAGAAATACAAGTAATAATCACAGCAGAAAGAAATAGTGGAAACTTTAGATATGTCATACTCTGTTTTGTGCTATAAAGTATAACACATTTGATATAGGCAGAATATGTTGTACATATTTATAGATAGATGAGTGTACTAGTACAATCAAACATATCCAGCAAGGTTGTGTGGATTTGCAGATTACATTATTCTAAACACTTCAGATTTCTTATAATCTCTGGATCTTGCTGTACTAAGTACAAAGAATTTGGCTGGAGAAAAAAATATTCTCTGATATATACACACAGAGTTCCCATTGATTTCTGTGCAGCTGACTTCAATGGGAGCTGAATGTGTGTGCTGGAGGGCAGAGGAGAGCTATTTATAGTCTAACCTTCCCAGTCAAAGTGAGCAGCCTGGGTGTGCATTATCCTCTCATCTGTAGTATCCCTAACACTTTCTGAATCATCTTTTATTTTTTAATCCTCTAATTCATTACGACTTAGCTAAAACAGAGATATCTCCTATTAAGTGCAACAAAGTAAAAGGGGAAAATAACCTACCAAATTATTAATTTTCAAGCACATTGAAAACAATAATATTTTTGTCATGTTTCTAAATAATCAGAGACTACTGTTAATTTTTGAAAGGAGTTGATAATATTTTGTCCAGTTACCTAGCAGAGGTAAATTTCCTGAAATTTCCCTTTTAGTACAGAAGAATAGGGAGAGTTTGGCAAAAAACACAAAATAATTTTACTAAGGTGCATTTTCCTATTATTGCAGAAAGCAATATAGTCATGCAGGAGGCCTGTTGTCTCTTAACGCTTTTTTATTATTTTTGGAGATTTAAAAAATTTCAGGAGAGCAAGAATATTTTTGCATTAATAAAAATGAAAAGTTAAAGGGAAGAGGATTCATTTTATGAAATAAAAAGAGGACAAAAAAAGGTAAGAAAGCATTAGCATTTTCAATGCCTTGGGACACTTATGATATCGTGTTTTGTCTTCCATTAGTGAAATAGCTCTCCATAATGTTTCCTAAGTCGACAGGGTCCTATGCTTACCAGTATGGAATTAGAAAGGATTCATGATAAAATGTCTTGTATTTTTGTTTCACTGTCTCAACTTCACAAATATACGTGACTTTGAATTAGACTAGAAATGCAGTCTTTCTACATTTGATGAAATGAGAACACCTAAGTACACCCTGAGTTTAGGAGTAGGAATATGGAGGTTATATAAATAGAAGCAGATGTCAAACCAAGGCCAAAAACCAACAGTCTCAACCACGTTTCCTAGAGCAGCTGCTAGAGCAACTTAGCCTGGGTGAATGAACATGTTAACCTGACACGGATTTCTCTTATCTTCCCCACCCTCCCCAAGACAGCACTTTTGATTGATAACATTTTAGTCTGTAATTCTAACACTTCACCAAAATAGAAGGATTTGGTCAAAAGCTTTGAAAAATGTTATTTGTAAAAGTTTGTCTCTGAGGAGTTGTATCAGCAATTAACCTCATTTTTTTTAAAAAAGTAAACAGAAAAGAAAAAAAAAACATCTTTGGGTTTCAAGACCACACATATTGCTGGCCTGGGTACAAAACAAGCTTGGGTGTCTTGATCTTGAGCACTGGTTTTGTGAACAGTAAAGCTGTGTTTGAAGAGCCTGTTTCTAATGACTGCAGGTTTGGGAGTGTTGTCTCTATCTGCACAGTAAATGGAGGGTTATCTCAAGACAAAGTTGCCAAGAAAATCATAATCACATCTTTATTGTGCCAGACAGTCACTAGATAGCAGCAAAAGCAGGTACATTGGAAATCTGAAACTCTATAGGGAAAAAAAATGAAAGGACAAGTACACCTGGAGCACTGCTCAAAAATACAATTGAATAATGTGTAAGAGAGTTCTCTCTTAAAGACTGTGGTTTTAGTGAAAGTGTTCATTTCAATCTCATCGCATTGGTTCCCCAGGAATCCCTTAGCATGAGGTAAGATATCAGAGAAATGTAAAGACATCTCCTTCTGCCAAATTCTCAGCAAAGAGATGAGCAAGGACAAAATCACTTTTTTTTTTTTTTTTTGTTCCTGACATGGTCAATGTAAAAGTCCTGCTGTAACTGCTACAGACCAAACTATTTAAATCTCCTTTACAATGCCTAACTTTTGCCCTATATATTGCAGCAATTTTATTTAATCTGCTGAAGTGTGCCAAACAAGTATGTTTACTTGGCAAGAATTCATTTTTATGGTTATGAGGTAAACCAGTAACTCCGGTAACATCTTAGTCTCACTAATGCTTCATATGCCAGCATCAATTTTCTTTGTTAGTTGCCAGGCACAGTAATATTTCAAATAATTTAAACCAGAAAAGATTACCTGAAAAATGGATCCTGAAAGTACCTCTATCACTTTCTGTTTTAAATACTCAGGAAGGGTACAAATGATCTGTACTTTCACAGTGAACATGCTTTGTTTTGACTGGTTGATCATTTGGTGTATTTAGAAATAGAGATGTATTTCAGAATGCCAGAGTTAAAACTATTGTGAAAAATGGGAGGAAAATCCAAATCTATGCAGGCCTTTCACAAGAAAGGTATTCAAGATTTAAATTATTCAATTTTGATGGAAGAGCCCTGTGAAGGGGTCAGTTGTTGACAGATAAGTATATCAAATTGTGCTGGATCCATGTCCAAATTCGCTTTTAACGGTGTGAAACCTAAGCAACTTAACAAATGAATAAGAAACTCAATCTTAGGCTGTAGGGAAGTAAAACTGAATGCATAGGGTTTCAAGTGAACATTATCATGCATGTGAAACAGTACAGGAGTAATTCATACCATCTCAAGGATGATTAAATAGTTCTATGCGTGTTGTTCTGCCTCACTATTTAAGAAGAAACGATGTGTTTTCTCATTTTTGTGAAAGCTAAAAATATTAATGCACATTTGAAATATGAAAAAAGAGAATATATAATATATGTTGGTGTATCTCCTTTATAGTTCTAAAAAAATAAGCCCAGTGCTTAATTAAATGAAAGTAAATGTCAAATGAAACTGCACTGAAGTGACTCTGAAATTCAGTGATGTTCTAGAGGTCAAGGGCCAGCATGTTGATTTTATATGGTGCATAAACACCATCTGAGTGAGGGGTAACATAATAGAATGATAATGGAAAGAAATTTAGAAAGTACATTTCATTTCATTTTGTTTAAAATGATTCCTGCTATATATCACAGGTTTAGATTTAAACTTATTACTAGTACGAGAAAGATGTTTTACTGAAAGAGAAGTATTGGTTCCTGAGGTAGTAAAAAAGTATATCTCAGAGTACATTTGAGTCATCGTTATCAGGATCTCACTGTATTAGACCTCTACTCTGTACCTTCATTTGTTCCACCAGCCAACAGTAAACATGAGCAAGACAGATCTCTGGCTACTGAGAAGTGATCCCGAACTGGCGAACATACTCTTTATTGAACTTTGGACCTTCCAAAAGCTTAACAAAGGAAAATGAGAAGATGCATATTCAAAGTTGGCCAAAAAAAAAAAAAAAAAAAAAACTTTAAAAGCCTACAGGAGAATTGCAAATATAGCTTCAAGCAGTAGAAAGAGTATAGCTAACAAGCCAAGAAAATGCATGTAGTTGAACACATCTAATTAGCACTTGAGAGACTGTATTTGGGGGACTGTATTGAGTTTTGAACTCCCCTTAGGAGCCTTAATGTGAATATATGGAAGTGAGGCCAGCAGCTGCCACCAAGCTGAGGTGTTCGATGAAGCACAGGACATCTCAGGAGCAGCCAAGAATTTGTTCAGCCTCCAAAATCCAAGGAGATATCTTATTGCCATCTTCTGCAGCAATGGGCTAAACATAAGGAGACAGAGCCAGAAGCTGTATGTGGAAGGAAAAAGAAGCAACAGACACACACATGGTGGAACATTTTCCTAAAATCTGACTAGGCACTAGAAAAAGCTTTTTCTCCTTGAGAATTGTCAAACACTGGAACAGTCTGTCCAAAGAGGCTGTGAAATCTCTATTCTTAGATATACTGAACATTCGACTCAATGGGACATAGCTCATGAGCAACCCGAACTAAGAGGATCTGCTTTGAGCAAGATTTGAAGGAGATGCTTCCAGAGTTACCTTCTAAACTGAAGTAGTCTGTGATTCCAAATGTTTGTATATTTCAAAAACAGGGCTTGATTTCTCTTAAAAAAAAAAAAAAAAAAAAAAAAAAAGAGTATGCACTGGTTGTCTGGAATAATTAAATGTCTAATGGGTTCTTCTGGTGTTACGAAGATGGTTCAAGGCCTAGGCCATGCCAGAATCATCACTGAATGCAGTAATAAGCGGATATTATTCTGCATCTAATGTTTTGCAATTTTTACACATTAAATTGTTTATATGTAAACTGTTTTTAAAAGGTACTATGCTTTATCTAGGGTACAGACTCTGTTTCCTGGTCTGTATGTGAATCAGCAAAGCCGTTAGCTGGATTGTTTTTTTATTTCTCCAGTGGCAACTGTTTCTTTTTAAAGGAAGGAGAGGAAAGGAGAGGAAAGGAGGGGAGAGGAGGAGAGGGGAGGGGAGGGGAGGGGAAAGGGAAAGGGGAAAGGGAAAGGGAAAAGGAAAGGGAAAGGGAAAGGGAAAGGGAAAGGGAAAGGGAAAGGGAAAGGGAAAGGGAAAGGGAAAGGGAAAGGGAAAGGGAAAGGGAAAGGGAAAGGGAAAGGGGAAGGGAAGGGAAGGGAAGGGAAGGGAAGGGAAGGAAAGGAAAGGAAAGGAAAGGAAAGGAAAGGAAAGGAAAGGAAAGGAAAGGAAAGGAAAGGAAAGGAAAGGAAAGGAAAGGAAAGGAAAGGAAAGGAAAGGAAAGGAAAGGAAAGGAAAGGAAAGGAAAGGAAAGGAAAGGAAAGGGAAAAGGAAAGGAAAAGGAAAGGAAAAGGAAAGGAAAAAAGAAAATCTTTGGAGGGCAGAAATCACTTTACCTACTCAGTTGTATTGTTCTGTCTACCTGCAGACCCCCCCCTATGAAATGAAATTCAAGCTTATCTAGAGTTGTTGCAGCTTGCTAGGTAAGAACTCCAGTCCTTAAGGATTCTCACTGGTGAATACACAGAATGCACAGATCAAGAACAATTTTAGTCTTATATGCTCAGGATCTTGTTACAAATTCTCATGTCTTTTCACTTTAAGAATAAAAGTTCCCAAGCTGATAATATGTCCTATCCATATGAAATTAACAAAGAAAGAATTTTGATCAGACAAACCAAAGCCCAATTCATTAGTAGAATTTTCAATCTGAAAAAAAAAAAAGAAAAAGAAAACAACATCAAAAAAAAAAACAAAAACCAATGTCAAGGACTCAGAGGACATGAGCTGGGTTTTCAAGGCTACAAAGTAGAAACTTCTATGAATTCCTACAGATCTTCTTCAAGTCATGTTCATCTGTTACTGGAGCTACCCTGCTTGAAGATGGGACAGGAAGATCTGCACAATTAAGTGTCTGAGACAGCTCAGTCAAATCACTCAACAACATCAAGAGGAAACAGTAAGTGAAGCAGAATGAGATACTATGCTGTGGGGACAGAGGCCCCAGTCAGCCAGCTTGCTGGAAATAGTTTCCTGCCTGCTGGGAGTTGAGATCTGGAATGATGTGGAGGTTTATCTAGGCTTTTCTGGCTCCCAAACAGTTGCCCCTGCGGTTCATCTGCTATATGGATGGGGAGATCTGAATGCATTAAGAGTGGCTGCCTGGCTTTGAGGTTGACAACCAGAGGTAGGAAGGCCTGGAAGCTCAGGCGGTGATTCCTCTATACTGCTGTTAAGAAGGAAGGGCTGGGGAGAGGGTGGGCAAATCCAGTGTTGACAGCAAGGATTTAGAACATTTTTGAAGACTGAGGACTGCTGAAAGAGATATTAGCCACTTCACCAAGTGCTGCAAAAGCATCTTTGCCAACAGGTTAGCCAGTCTGGTGAGGACAGCTGTAAATAGGGGAGGGAGATTATGACTCACAGTGAAATGGTGGACTAGATTGGTAAGCAGAGGGTGAAGGGTGGTGTGAACCAGAGAGATCTTATAATCAGCAAAAAAAGAGCCAAAGAGAGCCCAGCTCACATGTTTGTGTAGAAATAGCGGACTTTACACTAACTTGTGCAGCATGGGAAATAAACTGAGGGAACTGCATGCATTTCCAGTGCCAAGTTCTCATGGGATCACAGATTTTTGTGGGAATAGTTCACACACTGGAGTTTTGCTGTGGGTAGACAGAAGATCTTTAGGAAGGACAAGCCAGGATGTCCTGAGGATGAACTCTGCTTTATGAGCAAAAGCGACATACATGAAGCTCTGCCTGATTATATCTGGTGAGCCACTTGAGAGTTTATGGCAAACCTATGTGACTGACATGGTTGGTGTCCTGCTACAGGCTGCCTGATCAAGAAGGAGTAGGCAGGGCCTTCTTCATATAATGGGAAAGGACATGAAAAAGGCTGAGAGTCTCAGTGCCTTCTTCACTACCAGAGTGCCTTGTGATCGGGGCCTCCCTGTGTTCGGGATTAGTTTGCAGCGAAGGCATGGAATCACAGAATGATTGAGGACCTTTTGAGATCATCTAATCCATCCGCCTACTCAAGCAGGGTGGCCTGAAGCACATTGGACAAGATCACATACAGAGAGCTTTTGAGTACCTCCAAGGATGGACAGCTTGTTCCAGGGCTCACAATAAAGAAGTCTTTCCTTATGTTCAGGTGGAAATTCCTGTATTTCAGTTTATGCCCACTGCCCCTCATCCTATAGCTGGGCATCACCAAGAAGATTCTGACTCCATCTTCTTTATACATTCCCGTCAGATATTTATACATATCGATAAGATCCCCTCTAAGTTTATTACTCTCCAGTTCCAGCTCTCTCAGCCTTTCCTTATATAAGAGATATTCCAGCTCCTTCATCATCTTAGTAACTCTTTTGTTATCCTCCTCTAATAGCTCCGTGTCTTTTGTTGTCCGTGTTTTGTGTCGGGGAATACAGAGCTGGACACAAAACTGGTAGGGCCTCATAGACAGGGCACATCCTACAGCCTTTTTAGCCTTTGTAAGGTGACTGGGAAGGTTTCTGGAGACTAGAAAAAAAATCCTATTCTATCTATGGGAATAGCAAGAAGAAGGATCTGAGGAACAAGCTGTGGCCAGCCTTACCTTGAACCCTGGGAAAGTGATGGAACCTGGAAACCACTTCCAAATGTATTAAGAGGTTGACTAGCAACAGTCAGTGGATTTGTGAAAGGGAAGTCACATCGCCAATCAGATAACCTTCTACAGTATGATGACTTGGACCGTGGATGAGCTGTGAGAAGTGGATATTGTTCATCTGAACTTCAGCAAAGCTTTCAACACTATCACCCATAACATTCTCATGGACAAACTGACGAAATATGGTCAAGACAGTAAGGTGGACTGAATATTGGCTGAACTGCTGGACTCAGAGGTTGTGATTACCAGCTCAAAGGTCAGCTATGAAACCTGGGACTGTTCAACCTCCAGGCTCAGGGGGGATCTTCCCTGTGTGCATGAACTGTCCCTCTTACTGTAGGGGAGGAGTAAATAAGACAGAGACAGTCAGTGATGCCTATTGACAAGAGCAGAGGCAATGAACACGAGTTGAAATATAGAAATTCCATTATTCCAGGTTATTTTATTTTACTGTTTTTTTTTCCAGTGAGTGTGGTCATTACTGGCATAGATTGCCCAGAGGAGCTATGGTGTCTCCATCCTTGGAGACAGTCAAACCTCAACTGAGGACAGCCCTGTGTGAAATGTACAAGATGACTGTACTTGAGAAGAGGGCTTGGACAAGACAATCTCTCCATCTCAGCTGTGATAGATTCTGTAATACTTAAATGGCTTTAGTGGGAGAATATGAGGAAATTGCCTACATCATTTTCACAATAAGAATATAAGAAAAGAACATCTTTTAAAAGGACGGTACAACAGAGCCAAGCCACGAGGAAATTGCCCTTGTAGGTTTTCCTTGCTTCCCTTTTACTGACTGACACTGCCTAATTGTCTATATACTATCCATCTTGACAGTGTAAGTAAACCTAGATAAACTTCACTTTGTTCTTCTAATTCAAAAGAAAATCCGGTTAGCTATAGTGACTGAAGCAAACTAGTCAAAACAAAGAGCCTTTAGTAAATGGTGCTGTAGACAGCAACTGTTGTTAGAAGTTGAAGCCCAAATGAAAATCCATGCAAATAATTATCTTTGTAACAATCAGCAGCAAATCCTGAAGCACTTAAAAATGTATGTATTTCATATACTGGAGGAACAAATGACTTCCAAAAGACTTTCCTCCATTTCCTGATTGGGATTTCAGTACATGCTGCACTGAGCAGGTAACTGTAGAGGACTGTAAACCCAAATGATCCAGAACCTCTGATCTATGCTGTCCTCCTAGGCTCCCAATAAGAGCGAGATTGCTTACCCAGCATGTGGTATTAACCACCTTCTCAGGGAGTTAAATGATTTTACTTTTTAATAGCCTGTACTCATTAACCAAAATGTGTTTTAGATAAACCTGTGACAAATCTAGCTGAGCCATGAACATTTCTGAACCCCTCATTTTTTCCCAGTGTTGCAGGTAGAAGCGCCGTTGTAATTTTGGTATCGACAGTTTTCTCAGTAACACGGAGTTCAACAGCCAGAGCAGCAGGAGGAAGCATAGTGGAATCAAATTCTATTTCAGATTTTCTTGATGTTACAGAAGTCTGTGTGGGGTTTTACATGTTGGTTGTGGCCAATTTTCTCTTTCTGTGATTTCCTCTTAGGCTCCTGAGTTGTCTTCTAGCCTAGTCACTGAGCTTTGGTGTAGACCTAAAATCAAAAGTTTTTTTTTTCCCTTCTGTTCTTGCCCTTGACTACTTTCAGATCAGATCAAAATGTATACTGCTACAAAAAAAAAAAGAAAAAAAAAAGAAAAAAGAAAGAATTTCTTTCTTTAAGATACATTTTGAAATAAAAAAGCATTGAAGAAGATTATTTGGAATTCTTCCCTTCATGCTTTCAGTAACTATTTTTTAATGGGGAAAAAGCATAAAACAAAACTTCTTTGTGCTTTTTGTTATCTGCCTTTTTTTTTTCATTTTCTTCTGGGCTTGGACAGAATTTTGTATTGGGGTTCAGCTCTCAGCTATATGTGTTGCTGTTGTGTGTGTTGCTGTTGTAAGTGGAGAGCCACAGCGTGCAGAGCATGGGTTGTCTTCAGTCATCACAGACAGAAAAGAAAAAGCTCTCTTGCAACCTCCACACTGCTGCTGGACTGGCTTAGGGGTTAAGGATTTTCTAGTTTTAAATCTGGGGTAGTAACTGGCTTCTTCTTAAAATTACACCAAAGTCATATATGCAAGAAGGGTAAGTATACATGGTGACTAAGTACATTGCTAGAAAGTCCCCTGACTCTTTATCACAAAGGTAATAGCCATAGAAAAGCAAATGTAGAAAAAAATCAAGACACACCTCTCAGGACCTTCATGAAGGGGCAGCTTCCATACAAGGCCCTAGCCTGTGGGGCTGGAAAGCAATCAGGGAAGTTTATATGGGCTGATATGTGAGAGAGGGTAGATAAGAATGCTGCAATTCACTGTTTCAAACAATTAAATAAAAATGAAAAGACCAAGCTGCAGTGTAGAGTTACAGCCTCTGACTTTCAGAACAATTCACTCCCTCCTTTATACATGCTATTTCTTCTGGATTCACACTCCTCCTCTTTTATTCACTACAATAGACTCAACTTTGCAATATCAAAATAACAGCTAGAATGAGTTCATGTTGCTAAGATATTTTTGATCTTGAAGTTACATGTCATTTCATTAGCCCTATTGATTTGCTTTAGTGTCAACGAGACGACTATTTCTTTATTGTCTCAAAATAGGCAGAGTGAATATGCATCTTTTGGAATAATTGTTGTAGAAAATAACCCATTAGGAAAACATTTAATGTCTGTTTGTTAACATGGAATGTGAACATTACCTTGCCTGTTACTGCATGATAAGGAATCTATTCACTGTTTAAACACTTTATTACTAACAGCGGATAGAAATATTTCTGTTGATAACCATTCATATTAAAGTCTCATCAAACTCCATTTTTTAAGCAAAACATGATTTCAAATTAAGGTTTTTAATATTTCCTTTTTTTTTTTTTTGCTTATGAGTTTTGCATTTCGGGAAATTTCTCTCCTCTTTCTTTTTCTCACCAACTATGCAGTAGAAGAGTATGGAGTTTTATAATTTTCTCTTTTCTATTCTAACTTCAAAAAAAATCTCAAAATTACTAAACAAGGAAATTTTGAACCTACACTTTTTTTTTTTTCCATAGACCAATTTTGTGAAGAGAAAGAAACAAAGGACGGGGAGAGGACCCCCGGATGGAATGGATGACCTTGCTGTATAAAACATTTTCAAGGAAACATGAAAAGGGTTTGAACTATGAAAACTAGGTCCATCTTGAGCCCCGCCATAATTAAACTAGGGTCAATCGTCAAAAGTTATATTGAAATCATGTTTTCCCGTCTTTCAAACAGATTATTGTGATAACAGCTGCACATTTTTATTGATTAGAGAGTCATGCTGTGGCCATACAAATGGCTACAGCTACAGTCAGTACAGTCAGCTACAAATACCTTAAATAAAAGCAGAAGCAACTAGAATATAAGTGGTCAGGAAAACCACTAAACCTTAACCAGTCACATTAAAATGAATGAATGATATACATCTGAGACACAAAAATCTTCTTACATACCATCTTCTATCTTCTTGCTCACTTTGTAGCCTTAGTAAGGGCTATACTACTTTTCTAGGGTTCACAGACAAAATTTCTTCATTATATCATTTTTCTCCTGGCTTATATCTGTCAGATATATCTCTTATGGCTGAAGGATTTTTAATTTCAATTTATGTCCCTTCACTTTGTTATACATTTAACTTTTACCAAGGCAAATTGTTTAAGGCAATGGTCAAAAGTCAAAAAATGTGCTTCAAAGCCACACGTATAGATATTCAAAGAGCTGAAAAAGCCACATTTGGGGTCCGACTGGGAATTCCTATGGGCCATTACCCAGAGCTAGGATACTTTTTAACTTTTTTAAATAAAAATATATTTGAAAAGGTTAATACAGTAGGTAACCTGTGGTTCAGTAGCAAAGTGAGGTTTTGTATAGGCCACTAGTAAAGCAGGACACCAAATGTGCCTGCACTAGTAAAGCAGGACACCAAATGTGAGGGATGTGCCTTCCCTCTGCACATCCTCACAAGATCCAGGGGCTGCTGCTGGACAAGGCAGTGAAGTCAGATGAAGAGTGAGTCCCTGCAGAGAGATAGGGAGCTGCCTCCAACCCCTTCCCAGCTCCTGCTGCTTCTCCTCTGCTGGCATTGGTTCTCACCCGGCCTTGCGGTCAGGCAGGTTGGGAAGTTACGCTAGCACAAAACCGACCATGAACAAGAGTGATTAATTTTCTGCCTGCTGGACCCCCTCCCTGGTGCAGTGACTGGGAAGTCAGACACATAGCAGCAGGAACAGTGCGAAGGAAAAGGGAGGAAAGTGCAAAGGAGTGCAGATGAGCAAGGGTACCCTCCTTGATCCCTCCTGTCAGCAGGGGCTCCGCAATAGTTTGCCCCAGCTGATTCATCGAACTGCATCTTATTTAGCACCTGGCAGACACAAACTGAGCATACACATCATGGACTTGCAGTCATGACACCATCAGATTTGTTGCAAAGTCATGCTCAGGAAAACAAGCTTCCAGAAATGCTTGTAGAGTTCAAACAGTAACATTGCATACTAGAGACAAGCAAAAATGAAGGATACAGAGCAGCAGAGAAAGAAATAATCAGCATGAGGAATATATCAGGGAGGAAGCTTACTTGGGAATATTGCAATCTGAAGAAGAAAATGATAATAAAGAGCATGGGAGACATATACGGGGGGGGGGGAGGAACTAAGCTAAGGTTTTGGGGATTTAGGGTCTTTTTTTTTTAAGATTTCTCTGTTATATTATGTCTTAACTACAAAATCATTTTAATTTCAGCTGAAAAAGCGGCATCCTGGAACAGCAGCCAGATGAGCAGCAACAATTTTCAAATGTTCCTTTTATAATGATAGATCATCTATACGTCAAGAGTGTGATTCTTGCATAAGCTCTATTGAATAGGATTTACAGAACATCAGGAGACACTGCTTTTGGCTTGTAACAGGCATTTTCCTTCCCATGGAGAATCCCAGACCCAGCACAGTAGCTCTCAAAATGAAATAATGCAAAGCAAATAATTACTGTAATAATAAAGTGAAGGAGAGAAAGACATGCAGAAATAAGGGGAAAAATGTGGTAAGAGGCCGCTTCTATCTAGTATTTAGGGAGGCTATAGATGGCATTAGATGCAATTCCTAACTAGTATTTTTGTAAACCTGTAAGCCCTTGGACAATACAGATTTTGACATTTCCAATAATATAAAATGGCTCAAACTACCATTACAATCACTAGTCATTACAATCAACTGCATGAAATGGTAGGAAGATGATGAAATGTCTTTTCTGCCAGGTCGTCATTCTCTGAAGCAGACCTCAGACTGGTTATTCCTCACTGATTAGACCATCTCTTACTACAGCCAGGATCCTGATTTGATACAAAAGAATAACAAAGTAATTCTTCATTGTTGAGAGTTTTTGTTGTTCTAGTCACTTTATGCAGACTTCTAACCAATGTCAAGAACACAGATCAAAGTGTTGAGGATATTTAAATAGATTTGTGAGTTTTGTTTTTCTACCACTCTCTTTGCTTACTTTATCCCACTGTAATTACAAGCTGATAAAGGACAACCAGGCTCAAAGAATGCTAATAAGGGTTTCCTACATGGGTGCTTAACCCACCACGAGCATGTATGTACACACACAAAACCCTAATTGCAACCCGTTGCAACCTTTGGTACCCTGCTTTGCAAACGTTTCTGTTGCCATATCTGAAAACAATACTGTAGCAAAAAGTTTATGATGCTGCCTGCTGTAAGATACCACGCTTCTGCAGGTTCTAGAGTTTCATTTGCTTATCAGTACTCTCAGTTTTGTCACTTTCAATGTAACACTCCATACATGGCTGCTCACAGTACAGCGTGATATTCCCTTAAGAAGGCTAGGATGGTAATAACCAAATTAAAAGCTCCCCCACAGAATAGAACATAGGGTCTGGGACTTTTTAGGTAACAGCAGGCATATCCAGATGCAATTAAGTCAGTGAGCTGAGAGTAAGTCAGAATTTTAACTTTAAAAGCAGTCAGTTGTTCTCTCTCAGTAGACATCACAGTGGAAATTTCTCTGATGCTTATCAGTTGCAAATTAATTGCCCTGGTGGTTGACCATTTTATGTGAAACAACAAGCTGATTGGAAAGAGCAGATGGCTTTTGACATAGTAGAAAAACCTTGAGTTCAGTATAACTATATATATTTTGATCCTTGTAATGGATGTTAGATCATCAAGTATTATCTTAACTTCCAGTAGCACATATTTGCTCACCAAAATGTCACTGTATGATATTTGAAGATCTATTGCAAGCAGTTAAGTCATCTCTATTACGCCAATGCAAAACTAAAAAAAAAAAAAAAGAAAAGTTTTCAGAAGTATTTCAAGGTATGTTATCACCTGCTTCTTTTTCTGTTGGAGAGTACTGCCCATTTGGAAGAGCAGCCAGATAAAGCCAGTGTACCCTTCTCATAAGGGCTGACTATAATTTCTTATGGGCTTTATTGGCATCCATTTGTCTTAAATCTGCCTTCAAGATCATGCAGGGAAGTTGTGGAAAGGCAGAGATCCCTCCTGGCAGTTCTTGTCTTCATAGGGTCATTTTTTTTTCAGAAAAGTGAAAAATCAAATCTCCTCAGATATATTTCATAAGTAATGACATTCAGCAGCATGATTTTTTTCATTTGTTTCTTCTGTTGCAGAAAGATCATAGAGTTAAATTTCTTAGCTAGAGGGACAGAATTAAATGAAAATGAATTTGAAGCATCTTCCCTATTCATTAGCACCTGCTGAATGAGTTATGGGAATAGTCATATTTCTTCAGCTGCAAAATATACAGCTCCATTTAAAAAAATGTTAAGACAGCTGTTACTCTCCAGAGTGTATGAGTGCAACAGAAATTAGCTCTTTAACTCTTAGGTGATTTCTAGAAATTGCTTCTCAAGAAAAAGAGCATATTCAAAAATAGAGGCTGAGTCTTGTATATCTGGATATTTATCCAAAGAGGATTCAGGAAAGATTTCACATGGGCCTTGAAACAAGAGTCAAAAGGCATCACAGAGTATACCAGTAGTCTGGAGTGGTTTTATCACATGCCCCAAAACTATCAAAAGATGAAGCAGTGCATCTGGAAAGGTAAGAAGTAAAAAGGAAGGTAAAAGAAGTCTCAAGAGCTATCCTGGCTTCTTCTCACCAACTGCACTTATTTGTGGCACTGGTCTTTCAAAGTCAGCCAGCCTTGACAATGTGAAGAGAAGCATGCAGTGTCAGGCTTGCATATCCTCTGGATTTGAGTGTGTTCGGCTGCTTTTATTAACATTTCCTGTAAAATGAAGACATTAATCTACACTTTTTATAGCCAAAGGCAACTACATGATAAACAGCTTCATCACTAGAACAGTAAGAACTCTTAATAGGCTTTTTGGGAAGGCCATCAATGGACTGGCTAGGCATTTTCACTGGCAAACTCTGAGAAGTTCTGAGCAAACCTATTATTTCAGACCTATCCCTCTGAATATCTTCTTCACATGGTAAATGGCCATTTCTGAAACACAATTTGTACAGTATAAAATAAATACTCTAAGGTGTATTATTTAGATGTTTTGTTGCAGTGTAACAGTGTTCATATTTCTGTTGGTTTGTTGGACTTGCCTATTCCAACAGAGGAACAGTACAAGCTGTACTGCAGAAGTTTACTCTTGATAGTACCAGTTTAACAGAGGACAGTGCTTTCGGTTCTGATGAGGTCTTTATCTGTGGACAATCCACATATAATTACATATAATTATATGTAATAAGAACTTTCCTTTTATTTCACTTAAAAGCTTTTCTAGATTGGCTTATCTAGATACATGTAAATGAGAACTTTCTTGAACATCAACAAGCTTGAGCTCCTATTGTTATTATTCTATCAATTCATTTATTTACTAATTCATTTATTATTTGTTATTATTATTCTATTAATTCATTTATTAATACATTTGTTTACTGTGGTGAGGCATTCAAAAATTTCAAAGGTCTAAAAGGCACTTCAGCTATTTGAGACTTATTTAGTCTCACCAACAGGGATATACGCAGCAACAATGTATTTGAGCCAATAGCAAGGATAGCTCCTCTCCTGTTATTGAAAGTCTTTGCCTACATTCATAATTAGGGATTGCTTTTTGAACCCTGACTTGACCTCATATTTCCATCTGGTGTTTGTGACTGAAAGCTTTTATGTTGATCTGTATCTGACAAGGGGCCAGGCCCACCATAGTGGGTCAAGCACATGTAACTTTTAGACCAAATCACTGTGGTGCTCTCTGTAGTATCCTAAAAAAGATTATTGAAAGCTCTGATTCTGGATGCAGCTGCTCTTCTATTAAGTTGTGGCAGGTGTAAAGAGTATATTGCACTACCTGATTCATAGCTGTTCCCATCAGCAGGTCAAAGAATTGACTGCGAGCAATTTATACGCATCTGGGGATCCTAACACATCTTTCAAGTGGTATGAAGAAGCTACCCACTCCAGTCCAGAGAGCAGAAGAAAAAGTCCAAATACAAGAACAAGAGAGAGCGCCAATCTTCAGAATCCTGACGGTTCACCACTTCCTTACATACTTACAATAGAGGCCTGAGGTTCTCCGCTGAACTTCGTGAGGTTCCTCTTGGCCCATGTCTCAAGGCTGTCCAAGTCCCTCTGATGGCAGTAGAATCCTCTGGTGCATCAGCCGCTCCTCCCTGTTTTGGATCGTCAGCAGACTTGCTGAGAGTGCACTCTGTTCCTTCACCCAGGTCATTGATATGCCAAGTTGAATAGCACTGGATCCAGTACTGTGGGGCACCACTAGCTACAGGCCTCCAGCTAGACTTTGTGCCACTAACTAACCAGTTTGTTATAGCTCTGGAGAGCAGACAAAAAAAAATCAGGCACAGTTAGTCAGAATAAGGACAATTTAAACAAATCAAGAATGTTAGTAGTGCACTGTATTTGCATTTGTTTTCCAAGTGAGTGTATTTGTGTAGCTGCAAGAAAATCAATTTCAGAATCAGCTTATAATATTTGACAAACCATTTTAGATTCCACAATGCAGATATTTCAAGGACAAAAAGAAGAGAGATTGAAAGAGAGAGAGAGAGAGAGATTTGAATGTCTTTAGTTTAACTAAAATTTCACTAAATAAAAAATGAATGACTTTTTCCCCCTTTTTTACATCAAGTGACTGAGTCATTGCTGGAACTTTTAAACTGTAGTGGTTTGTTTTGATTGCATTTGGAAGTATCTGATGAAAATGTGCAAATCAGCCACCTAAGATTTTAAGTCTTCCGGTTGATTATACAAAAATGGTAAGTACACAGGGTGCTTGCCTTTATGACCCTCTGTACCATAAACATATAAAGCAAGAGTTTTTTACTGCATCTCTAAGAGGTGCAGCACAGAATTTGTGGCTCAAATAAAGCAGATATCTGTTATGAAGAAACACAAATTAGGTCTAACATGAAAAACAATAGCAAAATCTTATTTTCCTGCCCTGTTTCAGTACTTTTGCTTGACAGATATTTCTGAGACAGTGTTTGTCCATTCTGTGTATGCTTATGCATGAGTCTTTCTTTAGCCTGAGTACAACTCTTATTTTGCAGGATCTAGATTTTATCTATACTTTTAATACAAAATTATAAAGTGAGGCAAATAAAAAGGTCTACCCCGACTACTGAAGATTTAAAACAACTTCCTACATACTACTAAGCTGTATTTCCTTAAAAACAAACAAACAAAAAGTAACTAGAATTTCAAATTGGGATTTACTTTTCCATAATGTCCCAATGCATTTTCATATTTTCCATTTGCAGCATAACAAATACGATGAAAGATACCACAAATTTCAGATAGATATGTCAGGCAATGAAAATTTAGTTGATTTGAATAAGCTTTGCACTCATTGGTGCAGATACACTTGTTTCTCCTATAGTACCATTATTTAATCTCTATTTCACACAATTACTAATTAGATATGAGTATAATAAGGCAGATTTTCACCCCAAGGCATATTTGGGGCAGATGTATATGACAGAATGGACACAGACAGCTCTAGTAGTTCCATGTGTGACAAGTTCCTTACATCTGAAAGACAATTTTCCACTGAGCACCATATTTTCATATCCAGAACTGTACTTGAATACAGTTGTGCTGCAAGATTTCTCTAATTCTATACATAACTTAAGGAATTGGGAATGTTAGAAATCCTGCCCTAAAAAAAAGGCATTCGAATTAACATTACTCAGCTGAAGATCTTATCCTGATCTTAGCCTGAATGTACATTCACAAAAGGAGAAATTTCAAATAGACATGCAGAGCTACTTTTCAGAATGCAGTATATCTTGCATCAGCTCTAGTGATTTATTAGGAGACAGTTCATTCATCCTGTACGTGCCTGAACAAGAAGTATACAGATCCAAAAAAACACTGAAATATGAAAGGCAAGTTGCAGTGATAGAAGAATAAAAACCCAAGTACAATATTTTTCTTAGGGATTAATAATATCTGATGGATCCTAGCCATTAATGACAGATAATTCCTGTATATCTTTCATCTGTTTCGTTTGTTGTGTAACTCTCATGCACAAAATTCATTATAAAATATGTAATCAGGAGAAGCAATATCCCATTAATAACTAAAACTGTAGGAGCAGGGAGAAGAAAAGCTGTCTAGTAATGGAAAGTATTTCCTGGTTATAAATCATTAGACCCTTCACAACTGAAGAGAAAAAATATAAAAGCAGATGGAAAAGTGAGAAGAAGGTTTTGTTGTCAACTTGCAGGACTCCTGCAGTAGAGCAGGAGAAAAGGAGTCCAGGTGGGAAATCAAGGTGAAGATGAAGAGAATCAAATCATACCAAAGGAAGAAGGAAGCTGGAGGGTATGTATCTCGGATGATGAGAGTCCTAGTGAAC